>NC_071115.1:21305000-21482500 GCF_024256425.1 Clarias gariepinus | reverse complement strand
TCCCACCCACATACCCAAAGGATCTTCTACCAACATCTTGGCACCGCAGTGGCGCAAGGGGCACCTAGGTGGTTTTAATGTTATGGCTGTGTGTGTATGTGTGTCTGCACTTACACATTTATTTAATTCATAATAAAAGGCACTTGGAAAAAAAAGAAATACTGATATTAAAATGTCAATGTGCAAAAAAAACAAACAAAAAAAACAATACCGGCCTTTCCTGGCCATAGTCACGCATTAACCCTTTGGGCACCACTATGGCACTTAAATTCTTTTAGTTTAATATCCAAGAGTGAAAATAGGTCTATATAATATTGCTTTAAATTACACAAATTTTTTTTTTAAAGTGAAATGGTGCTTTTTGTACCGTATACATGTTGCCCTTGCTGTGGTTAATCACTGGATCAAAGATTTCTGTATTTCTGTGTCCTGGTCCTGCCAGACGAGGACACTGTCCCAACACTTTCAATTATTGCTAATGTTTCTCTTATAAAGGAAACTGCATAAACAAGAACACACTTCTCTTAAGTGCTCAAAGGGTTAATGAATCAAACAGCTTATTTGATATTTAAACATTATTGACCCTGAAGGGTCTGTGTCATAAGGAGCTTTCTCAAATTATCAGAAGAGCAAATAAGAGTGGAGGGGAGAAAAGAAGTTTATTCTGTGTGAATAATAATTTAGGAAAATGCTGTGATAGCAGTGCTGTGAACTATTATAATCCCGCACCCACAAAAAACATGCTGGTACACTGCAATGGACTTTAGTGTGTGTCCCCACTCCTACCCAGTGCTCCCAGAATATTCTTAACCTCACCAGGATAAAGTGGTTACTGAAAGTGAAAGAAATGAATATGTAAAATATTAGGTTTGGAAATGATATTTAAGATTTAACTAATTTTCATGGAAGCAATGCAAATGTCTGCAATGCAGATAGTGCAAATTTCTCTTCACTCACTCAGCTGACATGAATCTCCTGTCTTTCTACTTTCATTGGCACTGGAGTTATGTTGGTTATTTATTTTGGAATTTACATACTGTGTGATAAGCCTGCATCATAAAACCAGTTACCAAAGTTCCTACTAAAAACATAATTTGAATGATTGTTTTTCATGACAAATTAAAAAAAAATATGAATTTAAAAACATAAGACACAACTTCACAGTGACAGGAAGACTTGAAGAGATGCCTATTGTTGCTGAAACTAAACTTGCATAACCTAAAACGCCCTGGAGTGAATCTTAGAGGTGAATTGGTGCATTTCAAAGAAACTGCTTAGACAATCTTTCTCACCATACTTTCTTTTCAATCCTCCATTCTCAAAGCTCTGAGGGAGAAAGCACAGCATAGAGCAGCAATAGCAGAGCCAAGGAGATAAAGCAACATCAATATCAACATCAGATAAAATGTCTCGTCCAAACCATATAACAAATGTAAAATAGTCACGTAGTGTTTTTCAATGAAACTGGAATTGTATGGCTTTTAAGTTGGAGCTTGAGGTGGGGTCAGGGATTGGAAATACAGATGATGGACATGAATGTCCAAGATTTAATTTCTCATTAAAACTGAATTATCATTTCAAGTCTTTGCAGGCAACTAATGGTTTTGAGGAATGTTCTGAAAAGCTCAGTCATAAAAGGATATACTTGTGTTGAAAATACATTTCAACATTTTTATTCAGGTGAGGAGACTTGGTAGTAAAATCTAATCAAGTACTTTTAAAGAAAGAGCTCTTAAATGTAGATTATAAGTATCTGTAAACAGAAGAGCCACTTTTTTGTAGAAAATGAATGTAATTTTTTTAAGCTGTACTGAAGTAAAAAAAAATTGGCATAGTGTATATGCCTGCAAAAGTCACTTTTTCACATTTGACCCAGAGGCCAGTACTGCACACTAATTGTGTTTGTCTGCATGTGAGTGTTTTATGTACACAGTGTGCTGTCTTCTCGACATTTGCTGCCAGGATTTGTCACAGAAAATGGATCTGTGCCATGGTTTGCTAGCATAGTGTGTAAGGTTGTCCAACAGGTGGCATTAGTGCCACAGTCATCTACATTGCGGTGGTATGCAAAATACAACACCTTTGTCTACCTTAAAACTCAGCTGAGTCTTGTGTCTGTTACTATCTAAAATAAGCCAGACTCAAACCTGTAAATAATGCTGGTTGGCTGTTTTTGAGAAGACAGATTGTCTGAAGCAACCTGAAGCCTCAGTTCAATGTAATAGACTAGCAGTTAGCCAGACAGTATAGCAGCTCTCACTAGAGGTTTGTCTGTCTGTGGGAAACGAACAGTATTTCTGTATGACTAAAATAGCCCTATGAAATGCACTGATTGTCCTCTGAAGTAAATAAACAATCATTTTAACCTACCATACAGACTCCACTGACAAAGATGACTGAAATCAGTATGGCGCTGCCTGAATAAAAAATACATGCATGGTATATTTACCTGCATTATCAGAATGCTTATATGAAAAGCCCTCAAACTAGTTTTACAGTTCACCACAGGGTGATATCAAACTAATAATCATTACATAAGGTGTACTTGGTGTGTCACACACACTGACGTCCAGAGATGCCTGTTAAATATTAAAAAATAAAAAGTTACTAAAACACAAGTATGGATTCTTAAGACTTCAGTTTGTATTATCTCTTACACAGTATCTCTGTCCATTAAACATTTTCCACTGCAGAAATCTAAGGAGGATTTTCAGAAACTCTAAGGAACCCACAAAATTTAGGCATGTAATCACTCCTAGGTATTAGTTCCTGTGATGCAGAAAAAATTCAAAGGACCAGTTTTCTATCTAGTTAAATAGGGAGATATAGCAGTAATGGATTGATTAGAAGACTCCAACACAAATTTTAAGTAGCTATAAACATCTAAAAATAAATCTGATTGTTCCAGCTGGTGTGCATGCAGTTTTCTATATACTTAAAAAATGATAGTCCCAGTTTCTCTACATGTGGCAGTGTAAGAATCGAACAGGCCAGACATTTTACGGTAACATCATTACCACCAAAGCAACTGACTTGTTTTAAACTTTAAAGTATCCAGAGTACATACCATGCTGTGGTAAAAATCGTAGATGGTAGCTTCACAGAACAACCCTTCTACCCATAAATTGAAAAAAAAAAATCTGTTTTAGATAACAAACAGTAATCACAAAGTCAACTGTGTTTTGCAGTGCCTTACAGAATTAACGGTACTTTTAAAAAAGTGACCTGACTATGACAAGTTTAACATGTGTGTAATAGTTTAAAAAGCTGTATTATTGTTAATACTATATTTGAACAGTGGGGCAGATCCAATAAAGGCTGATAAAGCAGTAAAGCTTAGCTTGCTCCATGTTCTGCAGTATGAGAGAGAGGTTAAACAGGAACTTAGTCAGTAACAGAATATTTATGGAACCTTTTGGTTTCTTAAAAAACTCAGTGGGTTATAAACAGATACAAAATGAAAATGACAATGGTGAAAATGAATGGGTAGACATGTAACTTCAAAGGAACATGAACAGCTGTTGATTTTTAAAAATGAAAAATCGTCCCTTTGACCTTTGATCCCTGTGCTTCCCCTTTTCCCCTTCCTTCACTCCATTTCAGTTGACCACAGCTGGCTTCAACATTAAAGAGCCTGAAGGTATAACTACCCAGGATAAGGGGTCATGGGATGTTCCTGTGGAGAGGTTGAGAATGCCTCTAGGGCTCTCATCCTCACCCTCATTTACTCTAGAACTGCCCTTTGCCTGTCCTCTGCGATCTGAGCACAACACAGGCACAACAGGCAAGCCAAGGGCTGAGGATGAGAAGGCAGGGGGCAGCAATGGGGACTTAGCCAGGCCATTGAAAGACAGGACAGGCGAGCTGGGACTTCCCAGCATGCTTAGGTCCAGGGGTCGAGGACTCAAAGGAGACAAGGGCAGGGAGGTTCCTAGGAGAGCAGCTGCTGCACTAGGGAGGATGATATGGGCATAGCTCAGCTCAGACTCTTTCCCTGTGATATGAGATGGCTTTAGCACAGGTGAGCCCCCGCCCCCTCCTTGTCCTCCAACTCCCCCTCTGGGATTTGTCTGCTGGTCCTGTGAAGCCACAAAATGCCCATGGGCTTTAATGTGCTTTCGCAGAGAGCTTGGGTCTGTGTAACGCTTCAGACAGCCAGCCATCTTGCAGTAGTATGGCTTATCCACATAATGCGTACGGGTGTGCTTAAAGCGGTCACTGGAGTTTGAGTACCGCTTATTACAGCCTTCATAAGGGCAAATGTAGGGCTTCTCACCTGTAAAATAACAACCAAATGTCAAGATCACTAATCAAAAGGATACAACATTGCACTTCAGTGCATATCACTAACCTGTGTGCGAACGATTATGGATCTTGAGGTTTTCCAAACGTGAAAAGCTCTTATTGCAGGTAGGGCAGCGGTGCGGCTTCTCATTGGTGTGTGTACGAATGTGGATTAACATTTTGTACCTGAAATCGAAGATACTTAAGTCTAGTCATAGACATTATTTTGTAACATATGTATATTCCTGTACCTAGAAGCTCCTCACCTTGCATTAAAGCCTCTTCCTTTACGTGCACAGCCCTCCCAATGGCAGCAATACCCAGAATCCCTCTCAGGCTTTACATGAAAGTCATTTACGTGGTCCACTAAATCTTGCAAGGAGTCAAAAAGCAACTGGCACTGCAAAGTAGATCTGGAATTAAAGAACTGGTACCAGCAAACGCATTATTTCATTCGTGTAGTTTTTATAAAGGAATGAAGTATGTACAGTGTGTGTATTGGATAGGTGACACGATAGGTAGATTGTTTGTATAAAAAATTTTTTGATTGTGATCCCCAATATTTTCTTACCTTCCTCCATCGACAGGATAACTGTTCATCTGCTGAAAGGTCAGGTGAGGCCCTTTTATCCTTGGGCTGGCCAATAAACATTGAGGATGGCAGATGGAGCCTTCCTCCTCCTCCAATTGGTAAAAAGAACTGAAAGGCTTGTGAAGGGGCCCCTCCCTCAACATAACGGATGTGAGTGGAGTCCTGTTAGAGAAAATGAAAATAAGGAAGGTTGAGATAATTCTATATGGATACTTTAATATAAAACTTTTTTTTTTTTAACTCTAAGGACATTTTTAAAAGTTATAAGTAATGTCTAACTGTATATGTAGTATATACAGTGCATCTCAACATTTTGAACATCATGAAAAAGTAAATTTTCTGCTGTAATTTATTTTACAGATCTGGCCATTAAAAATGCACTTTTTGAGAAAAGGGATCGCGCGGCAAGTGTGAAAATGCCCTTCATTACCCGTAGGGGCAGTCGTGCTTCACTCTGAAGTATTGTGTGTCCACTGAAGCCGAAAATGTGTTATCTCTCTTAGTAGCCTATTGACAGCAAGCGACAGAGCTCATAAACATGTCGAGCTCAAATTGTAAATACTGATATGTATTTATTCTTCAATTTCTTTTCTCCTTCAATAATGATACTCCTTTGACTGCACTTTCTCCATTCAGTATTATTATTAGTAGTAGTCCTCCGAATTTATACTTATTGTTATTATTCTTTTTATTATTGTTACGCACCCTTGCGTGTGCAAAAAGACAAAGTACAACAAAGAATACAAAAATGTATGATGTTAGCCTAAAACATTGTTTTATTGTGTTTATGCGCTTTAAATACATACTAAACAATAAACACTGCCTTGTGCAAAGTGAAAGTGAGTTGCGCGTGCAGCTTTTTGATGAAAAGACAGATCAACACATGCGCAGATATGAGCAGATTTATCGATAAAACTACAGACATGAAATGAAACAAACACAAAAATATATGCTACTCGCTGAATACAACGCGACAGCACGCAGAATCCCTTTGTCCCAGTCTGACTGCGCTTTCTCCATTCATTCGTAGTAGTACACTAAAAAATGCTAAGTTTCTGCAAACACATCGTTGGGTTGTTTGTGCTGGGTCAAAAATCTGTGTTATTTTGGGTACTTTAATCACACTGTTGGGTTGCTTTTGCTATGAATACTAAAAGTGCTGCATGATTAAACTCAATGCAAAAAACGGGAAAAAAATGTCTCAGTTTCCTTTCTAGACTTTTTGTTTGTTCTGTTGTTTATACAGTAAACTCATGGGTGAACACGATGATTAAAGAATTTAATTAAACACGAATGATGACTTTTTTTACCCTCCTTGCTAAATCATAACCGTGTGATATTGATATATATAAGTGGCATTTAAATGATTAGTGATTGGTGCATGGGCGTCAACTCACACGTTCTGTAATATTCTATTGTCATTCATACTGCGTACAAAGGATTGGCTTGTACAGGTTCCTTTACACTGAGCAGCAGTCGACGCCCCGCTGTAACCAGAAGATTATCGGCTATGACACGTAGCCTTCTGAGTTTGGAGGCCAGGGTTGGTTGGTTGGTTGGTTGGTTGGAAGCACGTTTGAAGGAGGCGATAACGTCACAAACACACACACAAACTCTTCGTGCATACACACCTACAGTATGAGACACGAGTGCGGACACAAACAAACTCTCCGTGCACATGCGCGCACACACGCACACACACACAATCTCTTCGTGCAGATACACTGTGCAGGGAACAACTAAACAACAGGTCTTCACTTCGTAATACACCTGGCCATTACAACGGGTTCCAAATTATTATGCAAATTGGATGTAAGTGTCAAACATTAAATGTTTGTTTTTTAAATTAAACTCATGGATGGTGTTGTGTCTCAGAGCTCTTTGGATCACTGAAATTAATCTCAGACACCTGTGATAATTACTTTGGCAGATAAGCCCAATTAAAGGAAAATACTGAACAATGTTCCACATTATTAAGCAGGCCACAGATTTCAAGCAATATGGGAAAGAAAAAGGATCTCTCTGCTGCCGAGAAGCGTCAAATAGTGCAATACTTTAGACAAGGTATGAAAACATTAGATATTTCACAAAAACTTGTGTGATCATCATACTGTGAAAACATTTGTGGCTGATTCAGAGCACAGACGGGTTCGTGCAGATAAAGGCAGAATGAGGAAGGTTTCTCCCAGACAAATTTATCGGATTAAGAGAGCAGCTGCAAAAAAGACCATTACAAAGCAGCAAACAGGTATTTGAAGCTGCTGGGGCCTCTGGAGTCGCGCGAACCTCAAGGTGTAGGATTCATCAGACACTTGCAGTTGTGCATTAACCTACTATTTGGCCAGCCTTAACCAATGCTCACAAGCTGAAACGGTTGCAGTGGTGCAGAAGAAGGTCTATAAGACTCCAGCTGTTGACTTGAGCACTGCCAACAGGCCCTCAATTCAATTAGGATAAAATTTAATTAACTAGAATTAAGTCTGGATACTCCGATCTTGCTCTAAACATGATATTCCCCTTTTAGCTATCCTTTTAGCAGGGCCTGAGAAGGAATTGGATAAGCACTTGTATTAGTGCATGCAGGGTGTATTTTTTAGAGATTAAAAAAAATATATGGGCAATCTAAGTAACCAACATAGTAACAATAAAAAAAAAAACAGCATCAATCAAAATAAGCTATCCGCTTAAATCAGCTTCAGTTTTTGCCATCTATTTGAAATTTTAGAATTTATAAATACAAATAGACTATTTTAGTGTAGAATTTTATGCGTAGTAATGACAAGTAAAGATATAGAAAACCTCCCCTTCATCTAAATGATTCTGGAAAAGCACAGCACGTCTACATAGAAATAGCATAAACAAACTATATCAGTTAGGATTTAGGCCTCAACACAGCACAGAGACAGCACTTGTTAAAGTAGCAAATGATCTAGGGCTGAAACGATTCCTCGAGTAATTAGATTACAATAAATAATCGAGGCAAAGTCTTCTGCCTTAAAGCTTCTTTTAATTAATTTTAAAAGTTTGCATTATGTTTTTGCGCAATTATACATCGCTAGTAAACACCAACGAAGAAGAACCGCTTACATCACCCAAAAAGCGGAAGAAGACGCAAACAGTTAGCTGTGTATAGATTTGATGGATTGTTCTGTTGCAGGCTGTAAAATAGACTTATCAGCGAGCCAAGAGATGAAGAAAGCAGGAAGAGAAAATGACAGAAATTGTCAGTAAAGGCTTATATGTTATGCCTGAGCTGTAGATTTTGGAACTTTTAGTTCTGACAGTTTACTTGCACACCTTAGTGTTTTTGTATAATTATTTATTTCAATGTGTGCCTTAGTTTTTTTTATATTTAAAGTCAAATTTTTTTTGTTGGCACTGTAATACACTTAATTCATCTCAGTTAGCCTTAATACCCCTATCTCACCTATGCAGTTTCGAACGGTAACCGGAAGTACGGTTCATCATGATTCCCCATGTTTTTTTTGGCGCTGCGATTACATTTTCATCTTTCCGTGCGAAAAAAAAAAATTTACATGTTAAAAAATGTTACGAAGGCTCATGGTGCCCAGCACCGCATCTCACTGGGAATCAAACCGCATGGGTAAGATAGGGGTATAAGGTATTTCTTGTATTGTGTATAATGACAATGTTTATTTTTTATAAAATGCTGTATGCATTTAAAAAAATAAAAGTAGATTAAAAAAAAAAAACAATTAATCTTTGTTTCTCTTATATATTTTACATTGCTGTTTAATTAAGCAAAAGTACATTTTATCCGATTACTCGATTAAAACTTTGGTAGAATACTCGAATACTAAAATATTCGATAGCTACAGCCCTAAAATGATCACTGATCACAGTTGCAGCACTATACTTGTGTTACTCAACCTGAGTGCAGCTTTTAACACCATTGATCACAGTATTCTCCTTCACAGATTAGAAAATGTAGTAGAAATTAAGGGAACGGCCCCCTCCTGGCTCAGAACCTATTTGACTAATCATTATCAGTTTGTAGATTTAAATGGGGACTATTCTGCATGTTCTCAAGTGGAGGTTGGTGTTCCACAGGGTTCAGTTTAAGGCCCACTGCTTTTTTCTCTTTACATGCTTCCTCTGGGAACATAATTCATAAGCATGGTATTAGTTTACACTGTTATGCTGATGACACACAGTTATATCTTAGCAAAACCAGATGAAAAAAAAACAGCTTACTAGAGTTGAGCAATGTGTGCAGGACATCAGAGATTGGATCTTAATTAACTTCCTTTTGCTTAATCCTGATAAGACAGAAGTTCTAGTCATAGTACCACAGCTAGAAGCAAGCTTTCTGATCACATTGTAACTTTAAATGGCCTTTCTGTTTCATCAAGTGCAGCAGTAAAAGACTTTGTGTGATTATAGATTCATTGACAGTGAGAGCCTTTCATTTAAAGCACATGTGGATAATATTTACAGGATAGCATTCTTTCACCTCAGAAATATTGCCAAAATAAGCAATATATTGTCACTAAACGATGCAGAAAAACTAGTTCATGCTTTTATCACCTCTAAGAAGAGCCTTTATGTTTGTTTTTCCTTCTGGCTCTCCCTTTTTAGTTATGCTGTCATAGTTAGTCCTGCTAGAGTCCCTGCTTGCACTCTGCACTAAATATGCATTCACCTTATACATTGTGTGACTGTGACCATACCTAACTGCCATCTCTCCTTTGCGTCTCTTCTCCCTCTCCCTCTTTCCCTCCCCTGTCTCTGTGTCGAGCTATAAATCTCGCTCCTGAGCTGCCAGTTATCCAGACCCCCTCTGCCCCCTGGACCTGGCTGACTCATCCTGGTGTTCCACTTCTGGTTGGATATCTCGTCACATGGATGTCTGGGGGCAGTTCCAGCTTTCCACAAGATGGGTCTGTCACTCGATAGTTTAGGACTGGCGTTTCCTACAGTCTACCTGAGCCTTCAATAACAAACTGGAATATATATATACTTAAACACATATCCTGTTATACTGAACTTCCAGCCTCCTAACATACAGTATGACCGCAGATCAATGCCTATTATCAGTTATCACCCAAATGAAGATGGGTTCCCTGTTGAGTCTGGTTCCTCTTAAGGTTTCTTCCTATTACCATCTCTGGGAGCTTTTCCTTGCCACTGTCACCGTCATCCTCGGCTTTTTCATCAGGAACAATCTAATCATTTTAATTCATACACATTCACATTTCTAAAACCTTCAATTTTTTTTTTGTGTAAAGCTGCTTTGGGAGATTTTCAATTGTTAAAAGTGCTATACAAATAAAATTGAATTAAATTGAATATAAGAATCATTATTTCTCTCCGTCTCTTCATAGGAGAGTCGTGGCTTAGATAAAAAAAGTAATTTTTTGTTCCTTATCATATATAAACAGCCAAAAAACTGTACAGTAGGTTGGTGCGATAAACTCGGAGAAAAGCACAAATGAGCCCATAGATGGCAACAATTGGCTAATTTGACTGTGCTAAACAAAAAAGAGATTGTCTTCCATTCTACCCAGACAGCATGGAGAATTTTGCTCCCTTTGATTCTTGGCTGCTGGCTTGGACTCCACTTAGAACCCTACTTTTACAATTACAACCCAATTCTAAAAAAGTTGTGACAAAATGGAAATTGGTGATAAAACCAAAATGTCATCTGTAAAGTCTCATTACTGTGAACTACATTAAAAATGCATTATTTGATGTAAATTTAATTTAATTTTTCATTTATTTATTTATTTATTTTTTTTAAATCATGCACCAATTTAAAATCTGGTGGCTTTAACGTCCCCAAAAAAGTTGGAACAGTTGACTGTTAACCTCTTTGGCATGCATTTGGGCATTAAAGACACTAGCTTTTCAAGTTTAACTATGAAGATTTTTTGGGCCATTATTCAGGTCTTCAGCTGCGCAGTTGTATGGAGTCTTCGTTGCTATATTTTGCACTTTATAATGCACCATAGATTGTCAATTGGAGCACACAGGCCAATCTAGCACCCGTACTTTGTGTTTAGCAGCAATGCATGTGTAATCTGAGTAGAATGCACTTTGAAAAAATGGTGTTTGGATGGCTTCAAAAAAAAATGGATGAATGCATTAATGGTGTCCTCACAGATGTGCAATATACCCAATGCCACGGGCACTGGCACAACCCCATACTATGATTGATGCTAGCTTTTGGACTAGACTGATAACAGCTTAGATTGTTTTTTTTTTCTTTGAGCCAGAGAACATGTTGGCTGTTGTGGACTTGTCAGGCCATAAAACAGTGTTCCACGTTTTCAGTGTTTCACGGTCCACCTCAGAGCCCAGAGAAGTGTTTGCCATCTATTGACAGTATTGATGTACAGATGTGGCCATTAAGAATGCGCGCGTTTTCCGGTCAGATGCCGCAATTTGGCGCATGGCGTGCCGCGACTTGCCGCAAGCAACATTCGGGAATTTAAATAAATGTGTTGTGCTTCACTAAATATCCACCAGATGGCACATGGAAGGACTTTATCTAAAAGCCAGACCAAGTACAACGAAGAAGTGTGTATAATAATTTACAGTAGCCTAAAACTATATTTTTTTCCAATTCTGAAACAAACATGAATTTTATTTTGTTTTACAACAGATCTTTCATGATGAATGTGTGTAAATGCACTTCATATTATTTTACATTTACATTTAGGCAGACGCACTTTTTCAGAGTGACTTACATTTATTTCTTTTTTGTTTTCTCATTACACATCTGAGCAGTTGAGGGTTAAGGGCCTTGCTCAAGGGCCTAACAGTGGCAACTTGGTGGTTGTGGGGTTTGAACCTGGAATCTTCCGAGCCGTAGTCCAATGCCTTAACCACTGAGCTACCCCTGGCCTCATTATTTTCATAATGATGAAATCGGATGCCCAAAATCGTGCTTTTAAATTCCTAATACGTTTCTTATATAGTTTTTGTAATGTCTTAACAGGGACAAAACAGTGAAAGACATGTTTTTTTTTTGGTTTAAATGGTCTTGAAATTAATTTAATTTCCTGATTGTAGGCAATCTGATAGTTATGCGAATGTCCTGATTCGTAAATATGTTAACATGTCTTATTTAACGTAAAAATGTTTTGCCATTATCAGAGGACATGATTAAACAATATATATACTCAGCAAAAAAAGAAACGTCCTCTGGCTTTCAACTGTTTTTACTTTCAGTAAACTTAATGTGTAAATATTTGTATGAACACTAAAAGAGTCAACACCATAAGACATAAACTAAAAATGTTTCACAATGTGTCACTGAATGAAGGGAGGCTTAAAATCAAAAGTACCAGTCAGTATCTGGTGTGACCACCAGCTGCTTAAAGTACTGCAGCGCATCTCCTCCTCATGGACTGCCTATTGCAGACAGTCTGAGCACTGATGGAGGGATTGTGCAGGTGTTGTTACACGTGGACTTCCACTGCGAGGATGATCAGCTGTCCTTCCTGTCTCCTTGTAGCGCTGTCTTAGGCGTCTCACAGTGCGGACATGGCGATTTATTGCCCTAGCCACATCAGCTGTCCTCATGCCTCCCTGCAGCATGCCTAATGCACGTTCACACAGATGAGCAGGGACCCTGGGCATCTTTCTTTGGGTGTTTTTTACAGTCGGTAGACAAGTCCCTTTAGTGTCCTGCGTTTTTAGAACTGTGACCTTAAATGCCTCCTTTTTGTAAGCTGTTAAGGTCTTAACGACCATTCCACAGGTGCATGTTAATTAATTGATTATGGTTAATTGAACATGCATAAAAAACATTGTTTAAACCCTTTACAGTGAAGATCTGTAAAGTTATTTGGATTTTTACAACATTATTGTTGAAATACACAGCTTTGAAAAAGGGACGTTTCTTTTTTTTGCTGAGTATATATTATTATAGTAAGTAAATATTATTTCATGAACACGAAGTGCTTCGGGCTTTTTATAATAATCATCATGTTTTTTTGCTGTGTGCGTCCAGCATTGAATAATTAATTTATCCATTATTTAATCACAGCTGGAAATAATAGCTAGAATGTGATGTGATTGTGAATTTATGACTGAAATAAAGCTGTTCGTCTTTTGTAAAGTACTTTTACTTTACAAAAGACAGTGTTTTTATCAAAAGGCTAAAACGCTTGTAATAAACGCGTGTTGTACCGTATATACAACGCAACAGCGCACTCCGTTACTGTAATCCCTCTTCTCACCTGTCATGTAGGTCTGCTCGGTCTTGTTAAATCATTTTAAACCCCTCAATTCTGCGAATTCCCCATCAGCAAAACCGGTTTGATAACTTGATAACACCTATCGTGAATGAAAGTTGAGAAGAAGGATAACAGTAACTGGGGTTCTGTGGGTGTTCACCTTGGAGCGCGCTGTCGCATGTCGCTGTTGTATTCAGCGAATATATTAAACTAAATCTTGTTTGCTTCAGCATTGGAAATAATGTTGTATTGGGATAATTTTATTAAAGATCATACACTTTTTTGTACTTCATCTTTTTGCACACGCGCGGGAATCTCTAAATTTGAACAGAAAATAATAGTGGGCTGGTAGGCACATTATTTTTTATATAATTTAAACGGCTGAATTAGGTTAAATATACACAATAAATTAATAATTGCATTTGCTTTACATTTGAGCACTCGTCTAAATAGCTACCATATCATATATTTATGTCTAATACTGTTTTATTCATATTTTACAACATTACATGGAGTTTGTAATTTACTTGCGATTGTACTTTTAAAATGTAACCCAAAATGTAATCTACAGTACTTCAGCAGTGAATGAGAAATTTGGTCCGTCTGCCTTTCAGATAAAGTTCTTATTTAATATAATTGTATTATTTATTTAATTTTCTTATTATAAATATGATTCTTATTCTCTATATTCTTGTCGAGTATAGTCCTTCAGAGCAAATCAAAAGATTCTGCGGAATCTCTGCTCACCTTTCATTCACGATAGGTAAGAATTTATCAAACTGTGTGCGCTGTTGGAAAATACTGTAGAGGGTTTTAGATTAATTAAGAAGACAGAGCAGACGTCTCCGCCTAAAATAAATGTAAAAAATAAAAATGATTAATGATAGCAATTAAATCAGACTTAATAGTTGTATTTAATACTTTTCTTTTTATTTACTGTACAGTCATATTATGCTCTCTCTCTCTCTTTATCTATCTATCTATCTATCTATCTATATATATATATATATATATATATATACACACACACACACACACACTCACCTAGGATTATTAGGAACACCATACTAATACGGTGTTTGACCCCCTTTCGCCTTCAGAACTGCCTTAATTCTACATGGCATTGATTCAACAAGGTGCTGAAAGCATTCTTTAGAAATGTTGGCCCATATTGATAGGATAGCATCTTGCAGCTGATGGAGATTTGTGGGATGCACATCCAGGGCACGAAGCGCCCAAAGATGCTCTATTGGGTTGAGATCTGGTGATTGTGGGGGCCATTTTAGTACAGTGAACTCATTGTCATGTTCAAGAAACCAATTTGAAATGATTCAAACAGAATATTGGTGCATTATCCTGCTGGAAGTAGCCATCAGAGGATGGGAACATGGTGGTCATAAAGGGATGGACAGGGTGGCCTTTTATTGTGGGCAGTATAAGGTACACCTGTGCACTACTCATGATGTCAGATCAGCATCTTGATGTGGCACACCTGTGAGGTGGGATGGATTATCTCAGCAAAGCAGAAGTGCTCACTATCACACATTTAGACTGATTTGTGAACATTGTTTCTGAGAAATGGTAATATTGTGTATCTGGAATGAATTTTAGATCTTTAAGTCCATCTCATGAAAAATCGGAGCAGAAACAAAGGTGTTGCGTTTATATTTTTGTTGAGTGTATAATTATTTATTTATTTCTTATATTCTCTTATTATGACTTGAACAAATCGGCTCACATCGGAGCGTGCTGGCGTGTTGGAAAAGCCAGCGTTTATTTAGCGAGTAGCCTATAAACAATGCGTTTTTAGGCGAACGGGGCAGCTTTTTTTTTTATAACACCCGGCAGGTGGCACACAAAGGTGCAGAGTACAGTTTACCTCTCCCAAATGAAGCAGACAAGGAGGAGCCTAAATTAGATCAGTGACACCTGACTTTCTTACAAATAACGCACATTTCATCCAAAAGATTATAAACACAGACCAATAATTATAATTTGCACTTTTTTATTTATTTAATTATGTAAAATGGCTAATAAAAATAGGTAATAAAAACGTTTATTATGTGGAGGTGAATTGGTTTAGTCTTGACTTCTGGTTGTGAGTCACCGCATTGAGGAATGGAAAATCTGTTGATTGTCGAATCGTCGATTACAAAGTAAACACAGCAATGGAGAGAAAAAGGCCAAAGCTGTCAGGTGCCCAATTTAGGAAAAAAAAGAAAAGATGAGGAAAAATAGGCAAAAGATAAAGGTATGCAGGTATGTTCTCTCTGTATGATTAAGGTATTTATGTCATTATGTTAATTAGTGGTATAACATTAACTCTTAGGTTTTGTTAGCCTTCTTGCTTATGATGCTTGCTATGCTTACCTTGATAAAAAAAAAAAACAATAATATACAAACCATCACAGAAATTCTAATGATTTCTATTAAATACCATTATGAAGCAATAACTTTTTCCAGTATAGCTATTACAAAATTCCTTATTGTAGTGTGTTTTGGGCACTTTTCCAATAGGATTTACCATCCCATCCACCAATAGAATCCATAATATACCAGCAGACATTGTTATACTTACAGTGGTGTGAAAAACTATTTGCCCCCTTCCTGATTTCTTATTCTTTTGCATGTTTGTCACACAAAATGTTTAGCTCTTTTTTAAGTGATTTCTTGATTATAACAGGTGTGGCAGTAATCAGGCCAGGGGGTGACTACAGAAATTTAACTCAGGTGGAATAAACCACAGTTAAGTTATTTTTTAACAACGGGGGGGCAATCCCTTTTTTACACAGGGCCATGTAGATTTGGAGTTTTTTTTCTCCCTTAATAACGTAAACCTTCATTTAAAAACTGCATTTTGTGTTTACTTGTGTTATCTTTGACTAATAGTTAAATGTGTTTGATGATCAGAAACATTTTGTGTGACAAACATGCAAAAGAATAAGAAATCAGGAAGGGGGCAAATAGTTTTTCACACCACTGTATCATTAAAACTAGGGACGCACCGATACCACTTTTTTTTTTTACCGCATTTCGCCGATACCGATATCGAGTACTTAATAAAAACATGATTTAAATTTACAGGTAACAGCTTTAGTCATATAATTTAACAAAAAAACAAGGGACTAGTTTGTCTCTGGACATTTTCTCTCGTCTTGGAAGAGTTTGCTGCAGCGTGGGTTGTGTTGGTTTAGAAGCGTGGGTAAACTCTTTGTACTCGTTGTCGTGTTGGGATTTTAGGTGCTTGATTAAATTACTTGTGTTAAATGCGCTATATTTTGAGCCTCCTCTGGACAATTTCGCTAAGCACAATTTGCAGTCCGCCTTTGTTTTTTTCGTCTTCATTTACTTTGAAATAGTTCCACACGGCTGACGTCTCGCCTCGCCTTCTCCCCGCTCTGAGCTGCAGCCGGGGCCTGGAGGCTGGCACTCGGCCCCTGTGATTAACCCCTTACACGGAGTTGTGCCAGTCAACAGAAAAGCAGTCCACCTGACATTATTCAACTTTTAAAAATTGTCATATTATATGGACAGTGCCAGCTTTTTGGATAATGGAGGTCAACTTTTTAAACATTCAACTTTTTAAAAACTCTTATACTCACCCCTGAAAACAAATGAGAAGAGGCATTTCCATTAGTAAGCTCAGGGGAGCAGGGTGTGAGGTGAGAGGATGGAGAAATACTGAGGTCCACTGCTGGAGGTGTTAGGAGTTCAGAATTCTTCTGAGGCACCAAGGGTACACCTATACATGCAGACATATGAGATATTATTATTATTTACTCACGTATTCACTTATAAAACTTACAAAAAATGCATTAGCTACTGCCACTTAGCCCAACCCCTCAAAATACACATACAGATCAATATAAGAAACCTCTTTGCTGAAACACTGTTCCCTGAAAAAGCGGGAACGAGATGCTGCGTGGAAACGCTATGGGAAAATCTTTTTGTTTTGCCTGTTGTGAATCATGTGTGTATCAAACACGCTTATATAACCTTGGTCAGGTGACGTCATCTGATGAAGTGCACCTGTGCTGACTGAAAGACCAGCATCTCTTAGTTGGTCCCCCTTGGGGGCCAGACGTTAAGGTTCCAGAGCCCGGGCCGGGGATGAAATATTGTTCCCCTGTGCCTGACACAGAAGATCCCTCCTTACTGGAATCACCCACAGTGAGCCGTCGAGGAGAGATATTAGATCCGAGAACCACACTCTGGTCGGCCAACGGGGCGCTATCAATAACAGAAACGCATAAAGACGTAATCTGGGCCACGTATGGGCCATGGCGTCCAGACCCAGGGGAGCTGGAGGAGTCAGAGAGTAGTAAAGAGGACATTGTGCTGTCTCTTGGGAGGCAAAGAGGTCCACCTCTGCTAGATAAAATCTTTCCCAGATTTGACTGACTACTTTAGGGTGGAGTTTTCATGGGGTGGCACCCCCACGGCCCTGGGTGAATGAGCCTCAGGATTTTTTCTTCGTGAAGAAGACAATGCGCAGGTTCAACTTATTTGAGGATTTGTAAAGGACTGTAAAGCGCGGCACGCCGCACCCCAGTCTTGACGCGGGTGTGCCCGGCTCATAACACTCTCTTTCTGTGCTTCATGCCTCGCGAGAGTCAGGCCTATAGAACGGCCGATAGCACAGGCCGTCTGCTTTTTTGCACGAAGAGACAGGTCTGTGGCTTGGCGTAGTTCCAAGAACGCCCTATCATCAAGATAGCCAGTGCTCAAGTCTTTCAGCAGGTCAGCCTGATAAGCCTGCAAAACCGCCATGGTGTGCAGTGCAGCACCAGCTTGACCTGCTGCCTGAAAAGCTTTTCCTACCAGGAAAGATGAAACCTGCAGGTGCACTTCATCAGATGACGTCACCTGACCGAGGTTATATAAGCCAAAATTTGCCATGTTTGATACACACATGCTTCACAACTGGCAACACAAAAAGATTTTCCCACAGCGTTTCCACGCAGCATCGAGTGTAGCTTTTAAAAGGTAACAATGCAACTTAACCTATACCAGAACTGAGTAATTGAGTAACTGAGAAAAATTTAAAGTCAATCACATAGCACAAAGAGGTAATAATAGATCATATCTCAAGTGAGATCATATGTACATCTAGCTGTATACAGTAAATATTCTGTTGGATAGCTAGCTACAGTAATTAATATTACAAGGCTTCATTAGTCAATGTTTGCTTATTCTCGCATTAGAACATTTAAAAATATAAAAACTAGGCCATTTTTTACAATAAGCTGGCTAATACAAATAAATGTAAACTGTTTCTCTTTGGCAGGGGATTGATTAAAGTAACAACACAGATGCCGATTTGGGCTGTGCTGAGAATAAAAGCGTGAATTATTTAGATATACTGAAAAAGGAGCTAGAGACCCCCTTTTAGGTACAAATCACTCATTCCTTTTCAGAATTCGAAATTGTCACAACTATATTTTAAAAAACACTGCATGTGTTTGTGCTAGGATTACCTATGTGGGGAGAGGCAGGGGAGGCTGGAACAATATCCGCTGCCCCATCATCACCAATTGGCAGATGCCCAACCCTCTTGGCATGGACTCGAGAGGAGATAAGAGTAGGCGGTGACATGGCTCTACTCTGCCCATTAAGGTGCCCCCTGGGCAGCTTTAGGTCTAGTGGCTCATCTAAGAAAAGCATGGGTGCAGCCCAGAGCCTTTTACCTTCAAGACAGAAATGCACATAAAACAGAAAGAAGGGAATGGTTAATGGCACAATTTACCCCAAATAATTATTTGATAATAATGTATTAAAGCTTAAAGGAATAACACAGTCCCTATAATGCTAACTTATTAGCATAATGTTAACTTATTCTAGGGCTTTTTATCACTTTACAATGTAATTTATCAGAAATTGTTACCTTTTTTAAAGACCTTTAACCCTACATACCATACAACCTAGCTGCTGCATGTAGAGCCGTTCCTGGGCCCGGTTATAAAAATGGGAGGGTTGCATCAGGAAGGGTATCATGCGTAACACCATTTTATATGCAAGGTCTAAAAGTGGTCAGATGTGGTGACCCACAGGATAGAAGAGACAAAGCCCAAAAACAAAAATTGACCATAAGTAGATGTGAAAACTCTTCCAAGATCACTCATGATATGGTACCATATTGGTTATATTATATAAGATAACATAGGATTTGAGGTTTTAGTTTGGACCAACTGTACTTTTGTTACCAGAGCCGTTACTGAGTGTTCTGGGGCCATAAGCAAAATCAAAGTTTGAGTTTTATGCATATACTTTATATATGCATATGAAGGGGATGAGCCTACCTTTATAAACACTGTTAAACATTTGCTGTTACAAAACATAATAAATTGTTGTATTTTGTCAGGTACAAGGTCATAGAAGAGAGCCCTGGAAGTAGCGGGCAAGCAAGCTAGACACAGGCAGACCAAGAGATGCCGGTTAGCCAGATTAGCAAAACAGGCAGACCACAGAGGACAGACTAGCTAGCCTTTAACTTAACCTTACTGTTATGCTGACATTAAAACCTAAGATGAGGACAAAAGTTGACAGACCTGATTCACAACACAACAGTTCACTCTGCAATTCATTCCCTCACTAAAATCATAAACACTGATGCGAGCTTTGAGACAAGAAGAAGGGGCCCTGCTCCCTCTGTTACTTCTGTTATGTACTTCTGTTACTGCCGTAATTAGAAGCTTTTTTGCAGGAATACTCGACAACACGACTAGCGAAAAGGGAACTGAACTGAATTGTAAAAAGCTTTACGAACAATTTACAAACTTCAAATTTTTCCGCAAATGTTCTAAAAGGATGGTCTAATTTAGTACTGTTATCCACGTACTGCATGGTTATTCTTTAGAAACAAAATCCTGATGTAAATTAAGACCGTAGGCAGCAGCTAGATATCCTGCTGCCCCTGTGTGTGTAAATATGTTGACTATTTAAAATAGAGATGGCTGGTATACTCTATACACTGGCAAGATAGAGACCAAATCCAACAAGCTTGATCCTACTACTAAGTATTCAAAATCACACGTATCTGTAACCTCTCTGTACCACACTAGCCCTTGCTTGCAACACTTTTCTGAAAGAATGTCTGCAATCCAATCCAGATGGCCAAACTGACCCAGCCCCCCACTGTTGCCCCAAGTCCACCCCTGCACAAACCTTTAGAAAACACAGCAAACAGTATGCCCTCTCTTAATAATGCATTAGCTATTAATACATTATTATAATTATTATGTATAATTAGTATTATTATAAGAATAATTAATATAACAATATTATAATTATATTATTAATATAATACAGTATTACCTGGTCTTTAAGGCACCAGCTACCCAGCTACTTGTATTCTGTAAAGTGCTTCAGACATGACTGAACATACAAACTTGCACAAATATCCACGTTCACTATTTGGAAGCAGAGACCCCTGGAAGATTGACCCCTACAGCTGTGTCATGCTGTAGAGCTCCAGCACAAACACACAAACATCCATGCATGAGCCGAGATCAGTGCGGAAGAACTCATGGTCTGCACAGAGCCCTGACCTCATCCCCAGTGAACACTGACCTGGAATGCTGACTGTGTGCCAGGCCTTTTCACTCAATGCCAATTCTCACTAATGGTCCAATGTACAAATTTCTATTAAAAATGTATTAGCTGTATATCTGTGTAGATATTGCGGTACACTATGTGATCTGGTACACATAACCTTGCTTATCATTGGGTTCAATTGTTGCCCATCTTGAGAAACAGCAACCAGGAGTCTAAGTCTGATTTCCACAGGCTCACTGAAACCAAACAGCTCAAGATTAGAAAAACTGTGGTAGTCCAGTGTGGCCATTCCCCTCTGACTTACTATGTGCTTCTACACACAAAACTACCACTCACTCGATGCTTTAGCACTATTCTGCGTAAATTGACTATTGCATGTGAAAATACCAAGAGATTTCAATAGTGGAACACTCTCAGGACAAAATGGTCTGGTTTAATCACCAAAGGCGTTTTTTTGCACATACAGAAGTATAGTCCTGAATAGGGTTGAGTACCGAAAACCGGTACCTATATAACCGGTATGTACCAGACCGAAACAGAAAGTGAATTTCACTGCCTCATTTCGGTGCCACTTAAATACCTGAACTGTCGATTAAATGACGCAGTTGTAATAAGCATCAGATTTATCAACACACATGATCGCTAGTAAAAATTAAATACTGCATTCAGGGGGGGTCAGAAATTATCAGAAAAATAAATTATTTTCTTAATTAGAAAAATCTTGAGAACTTCGTAAAGCTTTAATAATAAGAATCCAAAACATTGTTTCAGTAATGTTACTATTCATTTTAATTTGGTAGATTAAAAGTTTATTAGATTAGATAAAAAAATTAAAAGCACGAAACATCAGGAAATGAAATCCGAGATGCGTGTGAATGCAGCAACTAACGTTACACTTGCTCTAACGGCAGCAGGTGGTCTACCGCTATCTTAGCTTGCTAAATTATGCAACTTTTGTTAAAATTCCTAAAACTAAATGGTCGAAAGTGTGGCTAGATTTCACAAGAAAGGATTCCCACACCGCGACGTGCAGGAAATGTTTTACAGCAGTTGCGTGTAAAGGGGGAAACACGTCAAATCTAATGACACATTCGAGGGCACACGAAATAAACTTAAAAGCAGAAGGATACACCGTGTTTGACAGCTTGCAGACAGCAGCTGGCACTATTGGTGTGGATGACCCCAGCACGAGATGACCCTGTAGCAAAAAGTCCACTGATTATGAGGACGACAGCAGCCTTTCCGCAGGTTAGTCGTAGACTAATGTAGTGTTAATTGCAAAATGCAAATCTTGTATTCATGCTAAAAAATGGTCAAACGATTGGAAGCATTTTGCGGCTTTCCACGTGGTGTGGCATTGCTTAAATAATACTGTAGTATAAAATCGTCCAGACTCTGGTCCGAATCCCGCTGTTCAAATATAAAGATGCCTGCGTGTGTGAACAAAGAATACAAAAGTGTATAATTTTTAATAAAGTTAGCCTAATACAATATTGTTTCCAATGCTGAAGCAAACATGCTTTTGTTTTAGTCTATTCATTGAATACAACGCGACAGCGTGCTCCGAGGTGAAGCGCATCCACACAGTTACTGTAATTCCCCATCTTACCTTTCATTTACGACAGGTGTGAAGTTATCAAACAGGTTTTGCTGCTGGGGGAATTCACAGAATTGGGGGTTTTAAAACAAATTAACAAGACCGACCAGACGTCTCTGCCTAAAATGTATTTCGCCAGCAAAACAAACATAAATAGAAAAATAAACATAAGTAGATATAAAATCTTTAATGGTAACAATTAAATTAGACTTCATAGTTGGATTTGATACTTTGAGTGTAATTCATAAATTTAGCGTAGTAAAAGTACCCTATCATGAGTTAATATATAGCCTACCTATATCAAATAAAATTTCATATCTCTCTCTCTCACACACACACACACACACACACACACACACACATTGATTTATACACATCGCACAGCTCTTTCTCGCGCTGTCCTCAGCGCGGGGATCAAAGGGTGGAATTTAAAACTATTAAAACTATGTATTAAATTAAAGAGGAAAATCACAATGCCGAATCGAAGTCCTGAGCCCAAACCTCATTTAAATAAATTAACAAATAATATAAGTAAAAAAAACAATAGCCCACGTTTAGAAACCGTTTATAAATTCTTTCCGACATGAGTTGGCCCAGTGTTATGCGCAGAGCGCCGGGAGATTTCCTGGAGCTACGAAATCACAGGGGCATTTTTTCTAAATAGGTGCTATCTTTAATAACTGATAGAGGTTTTGAGCTGTATACACACGCATTTTTAAGGGGTTTAAAACTAATTAATAAGTCCGAGCAGACCTACATAAAAGGTGAGAAGTGGGATTACAGTAACTGAGCGTGCTGTCGCGTTGTATACTGTACAACACGCGTTTATCAACCTTTTGATAAAAACGCTGCCTTTTGTAAAGTGAAAGTACTTTACAAAAGACGAACAGCTTTATTTCAGTTATGAATTCACAATCCAGCTATTATTTCCAGCCGTGGTTAAATAATGGATGAAATAATTATTCAATGCTGGACACAAACAGCAAATATGATGATTATTATAAAAAGCCCGAAGAACTTCGTGGTCATAAAATTATATATATATTATATATATTATTATATATATAAATTATATATATATATATATATATATATATATATATATATATATATATATATACAGCGGGGAAAATAAGTATTTGACACATCAGCATTTTTATCAGTAAGGGGATTTCTAAGTGGACTATTGACACAACATTTCCACCAGATGTTGCCATCAAGCCAAATATTGAATTCATACAAAGAAATCAGAACATGAAAAAAAGTGCAATGACACAGGGAATAAGTATTGAACACACTTTATTTAATACTTTGTAGAAAAGCCTTTGTTGGTGATTACAGCTTCTAGACGCCTCTTGTATGGATAGACCAGTCGTCTGCATTGCAAAGAAATCAGAACATTTAAGTATACAAGTTAAACCATAATAAATTAAGTGAAATGACACAGGGAATAAGTATTGAATACATGAAGATAACAAGGTGCAAAATGACATAGAAAGCCAGGAGATCACCTGAAATCTGTCAGTATTGATAGAGAAATCCTGTCCCCTATCAGTACTAATTGATATCAGCCGCTTTAGTCCTAATTGATGGCCTATAAAGGCTTCTCGTTACCCAGAAGGCACACAGAAAAGACTTCATGATGGGTAAAAGCAAAGAACTCTCTCAAGATCTTCGTAATCTTATCGTTGAAAAGCATTTTGATGGGAATGGTTATAGGTGCATTTCCAGAATGCTGAATGTTCCTGTGAGCACTGTGGGGGCCATTATCCGGAAATGGAAAGAGCATCAGTTCACCATAAACCAGCCACGATCAGGTGCTCCACGCAAGATCCCTGTCCGAGGAGTCCAAAGAATAATCAGGAGAGTTCTCCAAGAGCCAAGAACCACTCGGACAGAACTTCAGGAAGACCTTGCATCAGCAGGTACTGTTGTTTCAAAGAAAACTATAAGCAATGCACTGAACCGCCATGGCATCCATGCACGCTCACCACGCAAGACTCCATTGCTGAACAAAAAGCATGTCAAGGCTCGGTTAAAATTTGCGAAACAGCATTTGGAGAAGCCTGTGGATTATTGGGAGACTATAGTATGGTCAGATGAAAGCAAAATTGAACTTTTTGGCAGTCATTCTACACACCATGTTTGGAGAAGAAATGGCACTGCTCACCACCCCAAAAACACCATACCAACAGTTAAGTTTGGGGGTGGAAGCATCATGGTTTGGGGCTGCTTTTCAGCAAGGGGTACTGGCAGACTTCATATTATTGAAGGCAGGATGAATGGAGAAATGTACCGGGACATTCTGGATAAAAATCTGCTGCCATCTACCAGGAAGCTAAAAATGAAAAGAGGGTGGACATTTCAGCAAGACAATGATCCCAAACACAAGGCCAGGAAACAATGAAGTGGTTTTAAAGAAAGAAAATCAAGTTGCTTGAATGGCCCAGTCAATCACCTGACCTAAATCCCATAAAAAAATCTATGGAGAGAACTGAAGATCAAAGTTCATAAAAGAGGCCCAAGGAACCTTCAAGATTTAAAGACCGTTTGTGTGGAAGAATGGGCCAGAATCACTCCTGAGCAATGCAGACGACTGGTCTATCCATACAAGAGGCGTCTAGAAGCTGTAATCACCAACAAAGGCTTTTCTACAAAGTATTAAATAAAGTGTGTTCAATACTTATTCCCTGTGTCATTGCACTTTTTTTCATGTTCTGATTTCTTTGTATGAATTCAATATTTGGCTTGATGGCAACATCTGGTGGAAATGTTGTGTCAATAGTCCACTTAGAAATCCCCTTACTGATAAAAATGCTGATGTGTCAAATACTTATTTTCCCCGCTGTATATATATATATATTATTTTTTTTGATGATGACACATTTTGACACATTTTTACGTTTTAAATAAATACATGTTGGCATATTCACGAATCAGGACATTCGCATAGTTAAGACTATCAGATTGCCTACTATCAGGAAATTAAATTAATTTCAAGGCCATTTAAACTGAGCTATTGCCATGTCATTCACTGTTTTGTCCCTGTTAAGACATTACAAAAACTTTATAAGAAACGTATTAGGAGTTTTAAAGCACGAATTTGGGCATCTCATTTTATCATTATGAAAATAATATGAAGCACATATACACACATTCATCATGAAAGATCTGTTGTAAAGCAAAATAAAATTTAAAATCCAAAAAAAAAAAAAAATCCAAACGATACCCAACCCTAGTCACACGCACGTACACATGCACGCACACACGCATAAGCACACACATACAAATGCACAGGCACACATATGCACACACGAATACGCACACTCACGCAAGGAACCTCTCTAATGACACTTGCTTTTGCTTTACGTGCGCACATACACATGGTCACCGTGTTATAATAAACAGTACACACGCACTGCTGTTAACTATATGAGTGACGCATGCACACTGAGATTAAGCATGGGAGACGATTACCCACAATCCCGCAATGCGAGAGAGAGGAACATTGGCTCGGTTGTAATCATGTGATGCTTAGCAGACAAAATGCATGCGTACTACTACGTATTTTAAAACCTCGCTCGTTTATCAAGTTAAAATTAATTGAAAAATTTTGGTTATCTTTCAAAACGCTCGAGAACAGGTTACTCACAATCCAAGGTTCGACTGCATCAAATAAATCAAAACATTGTGTTTAAGGTCATATGTATTTTGTCGTAAGTTGTAGACCACTGTTCTGCTAGCAGGTAATGCTGACCTATTCCGCTGGATACCAATTCAATACAAATTTATTCTATACACCAACATTGTGAGAAGTCGTCGAGTGACTGAGTGAAGAGGTTACAGCGTTTAACCTGCATGTAAGACCAGTCCACACTTATAAAGAAATGTTTTATTTTTCAACTAATTTTAAATAAAACTTATGTTTTATGTAAAGTAGCTTACAAACTATCTTGCTAAAATAAATAACGTAGCCTTTTTTAGCACTTACCTCTTATCCAGAGCGACTTACAAAAAGTGCTTTAATGTTTACATCATTGGATACATACTTACACTGGGTTAACTAGGTTAATAACTAAGTGCTATTAGTCCAACACAACTGGGAAGAGGTTGTTTTTTTTTTTTTGGGGGGGGGGGGGGGGATGGGGGGTGAACTGAGGATGTCCCCATTTCTTCCCTAGCACTTTTAGGCATCCGAAAAGCCTTCCCCAAGTGAAAATACACCTCTACAGTATGGTGTAGAGGGACAATACCTTGTTGTTTCGTTTAAAGCTACATATACTGAAACAGCTTGTTTAAAATGAAACAGAGGGATTTTGACAGAATGCTTTAAACAGAGTTGTATTTTTGCTGAAACATCAACAAAAGCAATTTTAAGACCTCTGAGACTTGTTGAAATGTGGTATGTGGTATGTTATGGCACCTTTAAAAAGCTTGATTTACCTCAGGGTACGATTTTGACTCCAATTGTCCACAAGACAAGTAAAACTAGTAATACTGTAACAACACCACGGAAGGCTGTTTGTGCAATTATCACTGAATCAACACAAGGTGTCACTCTAGTCTAACAACCGCAATTTAAAGAAAAAAAAACCACCAGTATACTTTTTCTACTGAACAGTTAGGCCTACAAACTTTTTTTTTTTTTTTACGGCAACTAATATTATATAAATTTTAGGAGCTTTAGATATTGTCAAAATCTTATTATTTTATTTCTCTGCAGTAATGTTTCTTGTAGCTGATATTTAGATATTTTTATATAATTTTATTCATGTTAACCAATTTTCCACTCACCCTGAGTAATCATGCTAAATAATCGTGATTTTAATATTAACCAAAATAATCAGGATTATGATTTTTGCCATAATCAAGCAGCCAATCTAAATACTAATTTAAACCACAGTTTAAATTACCCCTAACCACTGTTCATAGTGTTATGGACATAAATGTAAAAGTCACAGCAACCGAGTATCAGCTACTATAAAAGCAAATCCTCTCAATAGAAGCCTGTTTTTAACTACTATCAGGCACTTGTGATCAGACACAGTGTTGACGGCTAAATCATGTATTAGTTCCCCTGCCATGTAAGTCGGCTTTTGTGGTATCAAACAGCATGCCCTACAAAATAACCTATTCACGTAACCAGAAAACTATACAGTAAGCTCTAGTAAAAATAAAAGTAGTTGTTTTACTGTAATCTCATATTGTAGCTTAAAAATGTACAGTGTGCATGACTCTGACAAACTCAAGTCTATACTAATTAGGATTTCACTTCAGTTTGCAAGTTAGTATATGGCATATATAATATACCACCTACCATAGTAGTTATTTTCAACATATACTGTGATTCACTTATAAGAGGCCCTGAATATTCTGTAATAACTCTCGTTATAATGAAGCAATCTGAACCAAAAAAATAGGCTACATACCGTAACACTACTCACGGTATGTGTAACCGAATGCACAAAATGCAATGCTGGTGGTGATCTCCGGTTTCTGCCAGACATGTTCCTGAATGTATTGACTAGGATATTGCGGGGAATAACAGCTATTTCACATTGGATGAAATTTCACATTTTCTTAAAAATCTTTACCGTCAGGAACACCATATTTCTTCCTAAATTCACTCTAACATTACTTAATGAATTGACCCAATTGGATCGCAATGTAAAGACATTCTGCTCATTACTGTACACCACCATTGTGAGGAGAAGTCGAGTGACTGAGTGAAAAGGTTACAGCGTTAAACAGCAAGATGGTTGTCTGGTGCCCCTACCTTATCAGTCCGTGTTCAAAGCTCCATATACTGAGAAGCACATTGTACAATGTTTCCTTAAGATTACTTCATCTTAGCCAAAGTTATTCCTGAATATTCCAGGCCTCTTTCGAGTGAAGCCCCCTGTATATACTTTTAAAAAAAGGTATGTTTTTGTGCATTTTGTTCTTTAACACAAATGTTAACCCGAGAGTGATAAACTTTTGCTATAACCCTTATTAAAGTACTGTGCGCTTTACTTGTTACACAGTCACAGAGAACTTTACCTACATTCACAGACACATTTACTCAATGAAATGCAGCACACAGGTACCACGCCGTACTTGTGAGGGCGTATGAAGCATTGTAAGAGCCTTCTTTGGAACACACAGGCTCATATTCTGATTGTTTGAGAAATTGGAAGCTCTTGAGGGGCAGGGTAGAGTGGTAGGTTTATAAGAAGTGAGAAGAAGAGGGTGTCTATGTGGACCTCCTGATCTACACTGGTGTTGGTGAGTCTTTGAAAGGCTGCATTATCTCCCCATCCCATCCCTTCTTTCACTCTCCCTCTCCCCAGCAAGGAATATATACTGTACACCACAGAGGCTGACTGAAGGAGCTTAAATATGTGGAGTTGTACAGGGAACAAATCTATTGCCAAGCTAACAAACAGGCTATGACATTATTTTTCTTAAGTAAATGAAGGCCTTAAAAAATGTTTCAGGTTTAAAGTTGACAAATTTATTTTTAACAACACACTTACCTTGACCAATTTATACTGTATGCTACTTGGATTTGTTTTGCACTGTTTATAAATAACCTAAAACATGAACAAAATGAATAAATTAATTAATGCTGCTCTAGAGTTTGCCAGGAACTGGACTGGGAAAACCTCACTCAAGGTCTGTCTCAGACATTTGACTGTGATTTCTGTGTTCTCTCTCTGCCCCAGTGGGGAATAACCGCAGGCTTTGATTTTAAAAGAATGCTGCAGCTGTAAATTATCAATATCTACAGCTTTATCTATTTTGTTTTCTCAGATAATAAATGGTTCTTAAAAGAAGAATAAAATTAAATGCAAGTGAAATCAATCATCTAAGGTTACATTCACGTAACATTATTAGAATTCAGATTTCCATGCAAGCTTTTGTGTGTTTTACCTGTGTTATTGAACTGAGCCAAACTGAAAAGCCACTTTTGTATTTTAATTAGACAAATTCAAGCAAGTAGTATCTGCGATTAAACCCAATTCAATTTGGTCCTTAAAAATTAATCACTAATCATTATCATCTATCATATTAATAGTATTCCACAATTACTATTATATGATAATAATAAGATACACCTTACATTTAGTTTTCTTCTTAGAACCGTATATTCACTTCTGAAATGTCCTTGTACATTTTTAGGATTTGTACAGACAACAAAGAAGGGGATGCATGAAGCAAAGAAAACAACCAAGGACATACCTGAAAATGTGTTAAGAGCTCCCTAATGCATTATTAAAGGGGTCATACAGGCCTACATGCACTTTTTTAAGCTGTTTGGACTGAACTGTGTGTTAGGAGAGTGCGTACACAACCACTCTACGATGATAAAGAGCCGCCCAGTGGTTTTCTTTTCATTTATTACAATAACATGCCCCTTCTGAAATCAGGCCAATCGCAAATGCCTGTCACTGTGACGCCACACCACAAGAGGCCGCTCCTACACTAGTTGATTGACACTGGTGTTTTAGCATTACCCGCCCCGAGTGAGAAAAAGCTGTCGGCCATTGTTTTTCGCCGCTGGAGCAAAATGCCGCCTAAGCGAGTGTGGTGTGCAGTTGTTGGGTGTAATAGCGAACACAGCAGTCGTCATTCACTACCGACATCTGAGCCGCTGAGGACGCAGTGGCTGAATTTAGTTTTTAAAGCTAACGTCCCTGCCGATTTACCTAAATGCGTTCATGTTTGCACTAATAATTTTTTACCAGAGTGCTTTATAAACGCGGGTCAATATAAAGCAGGTTTTACTAGGAAGCAGCTCCTAAAAAATGGATCTGTACTAACGCTTCGTGCTCCTGCTTCATCTTCACCAGGCTCAGTGAGTAATTTCTTTTTCTATGAATCTTTGCAGATCACCTTTTCTAATAATCACGATGAATGCCGAGTGTAAGTTAAGTTCATATAACGTTAATACTCTCATAGAACATGGTTATGGCTTCTTCTCTATGTACATCCGTCTCTATATAATCCCTAATCGCCCGTTTATAATAAACAATGCATTAAGGTGATTGTCTAGTTGCAAACTGTGTACGTAGTCGGAAAACTATATTATGCTTACCTTTGTTACGTTTGATGGTTTATAACGATGTCTGTCGAAGATTAAGAAGTCATGTAAACACATCAGTAAACACATCGCGTCCATATCTCTCTCAGTAAGTTTCTCCGCTTTTGTTATTGTTGCTCGTGGCAGCATAACAGCCCGTTAATTCATGCCCATGCAGTGATGAGAAAGACAAATTGAGTCGATGCATGTCCATTCTTTTAATTTTTGCGTTGTCAGGCGATATTACGAACTTCCGCGTAGGTTCCGTACTTAAATCAAACCAAAAACTACTTAAGAAAACAGGCTCAGGCTCTATATTCCAGCGTTTTCCAGTTTGGACTACATTACCCACAAAGCATTGCCCGCACTGCGTTGTGGGCAATGCTTTGTGGGTAATGCAGTCCAAAGCATTGCCTGCACTGCACTCCCGTGGCTATACCCCACGTGTGTTGTGAAGACACGACCCACAGAACTGGGGGGGGGCGGGCTCAGCAGATCATAAGCATTTAAGGGAACATGTACTGAAATAGGTTGCTGAGAACAGAGCTAGTTTTTACCAGTTAAAAGTAGTGTTTTTTTTTTACACAACCATTGGGAATTTTTTATTAAATATATTACAAACTTTTCATTAGGACCCTAAAGATCATATTAACATTTAATGAAAACTGTTTCTGAATGATCCCTTTAAAACCTGGAAAGATGGTACTTGACCAACAATTTAGGCACAAGATATGGCTGGGTAAGAAGGTAAGTGCATAAAGTAATGCACATGTGCTGCATAGTGGCCAAGGATCAGAAACATTATGTGGCAATAAAATGAAGTCAGTTGACTACCTGAGCATACTGAATGAGCAGATATTTCCATCAATGGGTGTTTTCCTAGCTGAAGATGTAGACTCAAATTGTTAAACAGTAATTTTGGAGGTGTGAGGAATAATTTTCACACTTAATTGGCCACCATATTGTGTGTTGTATTTAAGCCTAAATTTTTCATGGGGTGTGGTTTTTGTTTCTCTTTTTGTTTGTGGCCAATCTACCATCAGATTTTCTAACAGGCTAGAAGAGATACTTACTGATTTCTTTCATAAAGGCAATCTATGTCCTTTTTTGTTACTTTTGGTCTCCCTTTGCTGTTATGATAACTCCACTCTTCTCTTTTCCATTTACTCCAAAAGGTAAATAGTGGGTTAAGGTCAGGACACTGTGCAGCACACTCAAGTTCATTTACACCAACCTTGGCAAACCATGTAAAATCAAGTCAGTAAGATCTTTTGTCATCACAGCTGTATAGTAGTACACACTGAGAAACGTTATGAAATAATGTGCATGATTAAGGCATGAGTTTCCAAAATTCAGCACCTTAATGGTGCGACTGACTTGCCTTGATACCACTGAGTAATGAAAAATGTTTTAACTATTTAAACTAAATACAGTGTAACCTTGCATAATTCGTTCCCGAAGCAGAGTCGTATTTCAAAATATTCATAAATCAAAGCAAATTTTCCCATAAGAAATAATGGAAACTTAAATTATTCACTCCACAGATTACATTGAAATTTCGAAATGCGAGTAACTTGATTGAGAGTGTTCAGTAAGACGAGCAAAAATTTTAAATAAATTTTGACTTGGAAAACAAACAAGTCTTGGTGTACGAGTACCGAGTATCATGTATCACGCATGCGCTTCTTGTTTTGATGCCGAGCGTGAGCATGATCACAACTGAGCCAATGATTTTCTCTCTCTTGCGTTGCGGAATTGTGGGTAATCGTATTCCCTGCTGGGTCTTAGCGCGCGTCTCTTTCTGGTATAATCAACATCCGTGCACGTGTGTACTGTTTACTATAACACTGTGACCACGTGTGTGTGTAAAACATTTTATTTTGTTTCTGTATAAATGTGTCTACAGCGTGCGTGTAAAGCAAAAGCAAGTCTCATTAGAGAGGTTTAAGATCCAATTTCTATCTCTGCTCAAAACTCTGCTCAAGAGTTTTCCTTTTTTTTTTTTTTTAAAGGTAAAGTGCTGGGTTTTTTTTTTTTTTCCTTTTTAAAAATTAAGTCATGTTCAATTATTTTTTCCCGATTTTCTCCCCAATCTAGTCGTGTTCAATTCCCTTCCCGTCACTAGGGGGGCTCCCACATTAAGGTTACTTACCTCCATCCAGCCAGGTGGGCCGGGGGCTGTCACGCGTTTCTTCCGAACCACGTGACGCCACGTGACCTGCTCACTCACACACCGTTGGGTGCGGCGTCACACACTCGGAGGCCAGCGCTATCCGCTCCCTCCGCGTGCGCGAGCTTGCAGACACACCGAATGGCGTAGTTTTTTGACGTGCAATTAATGCAATTGGGAGCAATAATACCTTTCATCCCTCCCCGCTGAGAGCTCGGCCAATTTAGCTCTCTCGAGGCCTCCAACTGTGAGAGGTTACAGCATCACCCATGAACCAAACCAGCGATCTCCGGATGAAAGGGCAAGCACTTTACCACTGCGCCACTCGGAGGCCTTTTAATTTGTTTTATTTTTACATAATATTTTGTGTTAATTATTTTTATGTATTTATTTTTTGGGGCTGTGGAACGAATAATTTAAGTTTCTATTATTTCTTATGGGAAAATGAGGCACCGATTGGGTTTACGAGTGTTTTGGAAAGTGAGTGTTTCGTAATCCAAGGTTTCACTGTATCAATAAAACAAATTAACCTGCACTTTATCTTAAAAAAAAAAAAGTAAAAAATAAATCCCGACAGATAAGTGTTTCCATTTATGCGCGCAGGCGCTGTGTGTGTGTTAAGCTCAAGTAAGAGGAGAGGAGGAATCAGACCCTCCCCCCTCTTCTCATTTTACACATTCAACCTTCCTCATGGACGTAGCCGGTGAGGTGATTGGTTGCTTTACATCTCAGGGAGCCCTCCTGTCTGTGTTTCCTTCTGACTCTTCCTTTTAGTTATGCTGTCATAGTTAGTCCTGCTGGAGTCTCTGCTTGCACTCTACAGTAAATATACATTTACATTATATGACTGTGACCAGACAGAATTGTTCTCTTCTCTTCTGCTCTCTCTCCCACTCTTTCTTTTTCCTCTCTCCCCGTCTCATCCTCTCTCTACTTCCCTCTCTCTGTTGAGCTACACATGTCGTTCCTGAGCTGCCAGTGATCCAGACTCCCTCTGCCCTCCTGACCTGTCTGACCCATCCTGGTGCCCCGCTTCTGGTTGGAGATCTCATCACATGGATGCCCCGTGTGTCTCTTTAGGATGCGTCTCGTATCTGGGGATGGTTCTCTCGACCTAGAAGACGGTTCTGGCCTCGACTGGTGTTGGCAGCTGTTTCTCTGAGGACTTGACCGTTCGATAGTTCAGGACTGGAACTTCATACAAGTCTACCTGAGTTTTTGATAACTAACTGGACTCCATATTAACATCAATTAACATCAACTGTTATGCTGAACTGCCTGCCAACTAACACACAGTATAAATGAAGATCAATTCCTGCTCTCGGTTCCCTGTTGAGTCTGGTTCCTTTCAAGGTTTTTTCCTACTACCATCTCAGGGAGTTTTTTCTTGCTACTGTCGCCCTCGGCCTGCCCACCAGGGACTATCTGACCATTTTGATTCATACACATTTCAATTCCATACAAACTTAAATAATTTTTTTGATTGAGTAAAGCTGCTTTGGGACAATGCCAATTGTTAAAAGCGCTATACAAATAAAATTTAATAGAAAATTCCTCCTCTCTTGTTTCACACACACACACACACACATTAACAGAAAGACCATTTTATCTGAAAAATTACCAAGAAACATCGTGTGAGCCTGAGCACATACGAATGAAATCACTGCTGTTGCTCTCAACCTGCACTTTACCTTTAAAAAGAAGCGCGACAAAGCAGTGTTTCTGTGTAGAGCACAGTTTGTGTGCGAGTGTGTATGAAGAGGCATGGTGTCCAATGATGCGCGAGCACAGAGATATAGACTGCAGGCTGATACAGAGAAGAGAAAAAATGAATCTTTAACCTCTCTAATGAGACTTTATTTTGCTTTACACGCGTGCACACACGTGTTATAATAAACAGTACATGTGCGCTGTACACACACGCATACATACACAAAATAAAAGATGTTTTATGCGCACACACAGTCACAGTGAACAGTAAACAGAACACTTGTGCACTGATGTTGATTATACCAGTGAGTGCGCACAAACACTAACGGAATCACTTATCTGTCGGGATTTATTTTAACTTTTTTCAAAGGTAAAGTGCAGGTTAATTTGTTTTATTTTCACTGTATATTTTGCATTAATATTTTTTATGTATTTATTTCTTTGGGTTGTTGAACGAATGATCTAGGTTTTCATTATTTCTTTGGGGAAATTGATTTATGAGTGTTTAGATATACGAGCACGCTTCTGAACAAATTATACTTGCAATTCAAGGTTCCCATGTATGTACAAAAGAAAATGCTGTCCAGGCCGACAACAAGAGAAAATTAATAAACAAATCGATGTGTGTGGATAAAATTTAAGAGCAGAAAGTTTGACTGCAAGGAAAAAACAAAACATCGTCCTCATTAAAGTTGTTGTCTTTCGGCTGCTCCCGGCAAGAGGTCGCCACAGCGGAATACCCAGTCCGCACTGCAACTTGGCACAGGTTTTACGCCAGATGCCCTTCCTGACGCAACCCTCCCATTTTATCCGGGCTTGGGACTGGCACTGCATCCAGTGACTGGGGTTTGGGCACTGGCTGGGAATCGACCTGGGCCTTCTGCATGGCAGGCGAAACACCTATCACCACCAGTGCCCAACTTGTCATTGCCATCTTCCTCATTTAAGTAACATTGCAAAATGTCTTTAAAAAACTCCAACACTAGATTCTCCCACATCTCCTATTTTTGAGGACAACACCTGGGATTTTAGAAAGTAAATTTTAGCAAACAAATCTTTGGCAACTTCAAATTTTGGCCTTCTGCTAATATAAAATTTCACCAAATTTCGCCTTCTAAGCATTTTTTATGTAATAATATTAAAAGCCTGTGTTGTGTATAAATGTGCTAAAGCATTAATTTTTCTGTAAATAATTAACTAAATGGATTTTCCAGCCTTCGCTAAAAAAAAAGTGAACTTGGGCATCATCATGCATGCAGATAAATGTGAGCAGTTTAGTGTAAGTGTAAAGTTTTTGTTCATCTCATTCATATTATTGCTAATATTCTATTAATCAAAGAAAGAAGTTATTCCTCTCACTATTTCTCTGGTCAATCTAGTTCGGGACAAAGTGAAATACGCAAGGGTCGGAATCCTTTGGTGACATAAAACACAGTGCACTGCACAGGGTCTCGTTTAAAAAAATATATGATAAATTATCTATAGAGCTTCACTGCAGTAATAGTGACACTATTGAGCCTGAAGACAATGATGATATAGGACAGTGCAGTGCTAAAATAGGTCAGTATCATCAAAATGTTTATGTGCTGTAAACATACATATATCACTGCAGTAATTAAACCATTACTGATTTACAGTGTCTATAGAGTGAAGCGATGGACTGCAGGGGAATTTTTATATCAGGGGTCTGACAGCCTGTGGGTTGACGCTGTTAGCCAGTGTCCAGTCCTTGAGAGGAGGCTGCAGAGCATTCTGCAAGATGGCAGAAGGGCAATTATACTGTAGGTTGAGGTGGGAGGGATCCTTCACAATATATGAGGCTTTCCCGATGCTGTGTGATTGCTAATGATGTTTGCTTTATTAAGGCCCTAAGAGAAATACAGATATTGCTGCGCTCTCTTGGCCAGAACTCTGTTTGGTTGTACATCTTCTGTGAAGTAAAAGCCAAGAAAGTTACTGCTTATCAATCTTTCCACTGTGGTGTTGTTAATGCCAAGGGGGTGAGATTAGTGTAGACTTCCTTAAGTCAACAAAGGTTTTTTTTATTTTTATTCATAACAGGTTGTTGTTTGTGCAGTGGAGTATAAGCCTTTCCACGTCATCTTTGTCTGATGTTTTGTCTCTGTCACTGATGAGGCCAATTACTACCATGGTGTAAACAGCAAACTTAGCAATGTTGTTTGAACTGAGTCTGGCAGGTGATGATGGTACTGTTGCTCCAAACAGACTGTACAACTAAGTATGTCTAAGTATCTAGTAAGTGAGGGGCTAAAACATAGAAGGTCCAGTTTATTAGTCAGCTGCTGAGGGATCACCACTTTATTAAATGCTGAAATAAAGTCAATGAACAGCATACTGACACAGATGCATTCTTTTTGTCAATGTAAGTTGGTGCGATACAGATTTCAGAGGGCACAGTGTGGAGGGGGGTCTTCTTCTTATGTGATTCAGGACCAGACTCAAAAACGCAAACACTCAGACACACGCAAAACTCTTCATGATGCATATGGTGCAAGTTGCTACGGGGCAATAGTTACTAAGACATGGCACTGCTGACTTATTTAGCTTGAGATCATAGTGGCAGCCTTAAGGCACTGTAGAACACCTGCTTGGCTTAGAGAGATGTAAAAGATATTTATCAGGTCATCAGTCATCTCCTATAAATAAATTGCTCCTATTTATTGGGCAATTGTATGTTTCTGGGTTCCATAGTATTTCAAGAGGCTTGTAGAGCATATACAAATCATACTTTCAAAGCTGCTTTGAGAAAATGACAATTGCTAAAAGCGCTATACAAATAACATTAAATTAAATTGAATACTCAAAATGAAAACAAGAAGAGTACATGGCCATATAAGGAAAGAGGGATTTCCTTGCTGGCAGGATTCAGAAGGAATACTGTCCATAGAAGAATATAAGTGCATCTGGGAAGAAGGCATCAGGTGGGTCACTTACAAATGAACATCTGGTTGGGTTATCTTGACCCAACAACTGGTTTATTCATTATTATTTTTTTAATTCTCCAAATGGCAGCCTGCAAAATATTTAAAATATTACTGTTATTGTGTCACAGGTGTAGTTTTAAGAGTTGTTTAGGCATAAATGCGTGTGTATACAGCTCAAAACCTCCATCGGTTATTAAAGATAGCGTCTATTTAGAGTTTCAGGAAATCTCCCGGCGCCCTGCGCATAACACTAAGCCAACTCATGTCGGAATGAATTTATAAACATTTTCTAAACGTGGGCTATTGTTTTTTTTTCCTATATTATATTTGTTAATTTAATTCAAATGAGGTTTAGCCTCAGGACTTTGATTTGGCATCATAATCCCCCTCTTTAATTCTCAACGTAGTCTAATACAAATTCTTATATAATGTTTAATTTGTGGAACATTTAATTTGCAGGAGTTTGTCATGTAATACAAAAATGTTTACACTAAATATTGTTTATAATGAAAAATTACATGACGCGATTTTTATCATAAATAAGCAATATAAAAATATACATATATATAAAAAATATATAATATATATATTCTTTCCCTATACAACATGTCTTTTTTATATTGCTTATTTCATAATCGAATTCGTTTGGTGCAATTTGTAAATCATAAACCTATTAATTTATGTTCTAATATAATATTTGATAGAGGTTATGTGGGGGGCAATCCGTAGCAGGGAGGCATTTTAGCGCATAAAATTACAAAAAAAAATTTCAATAGCTTTTTCGTTATGTGGATTACACATGTAAAACCAGTTGTAATCCACTCTATCAGTTGATTTCATTTTTATTTATTTTCAAAAAATGAATAAAAAAATTAACTGAATTAATATCAAACTGAATATTGTAAAAGGAAGAGTTGTAGTTATTAGCAAGGATAGAGTGCAATATAGTACAGTTGGTTTTACATTTTCTAAATGCTAAATTTCTATAGCAAAAAAGTTATAGAATTTTGTTGATTTAATTGTCATTTTTTCAACTTATAATAGAATGTACCAAAATGCATTCTTTTTTTTATACATATCTTTACAATTATTATTTTAATAATAAAAAACACCCTAACTCTCATTTAATAAATTATCTGTTTTATTGCCACAAGAATTGTCTGTGTAATCATTTATTTTAAAATGCACATTAAAATAATTATTAATCAATTAAACAAACAAACAAAAAAATAATCCATACTGTAGCCTAACAGTGTAGTATGTTTGATGTCCTGTGAAGTATTTCTCTGTAATCTTGTGTATTCTTTTGTAAACAAATGGTTGGGTCTTGGTCATGCACTTGGTCTTGGTCATGATGGTCCCTTAGTGACTCTATCGCTATAAAGTGCCGGTAAGCAGCGTTTCTGACAGATTTAGCTCCAGCAGGCTGTAGCAGGAAAAGTTCTAAAAATATATATTTATTTTTAATAGCTTCTCTGTCCACTTCAGAGTAAGAAAATACAGTGAAACCTCGGAATACGAGCATAATTCAAAACACTCGTAAATCAAAGTTCCCGTAACAAATAATGAAAATTAAAATAATTTGTTCCACAGCCCAAAAAAATTAATACATAAAAATAATTAACATAAAATTTAAAGTAAAAAAAAAGAATTTACCTGCACGTTACCTTAAAAAAAGGAAAAATAAATCTTGACAGACAAGTGTTTTCATTTATGTGCACAGGCGCTGTGTGTTTTTTTTTCTCTCCTGCGCTGCTGAGTGTGTGTTATGTGTGTGCGTGTGCGTAATTTGACACCGCACACACAACACAAACACTCAAACACTGACAGTAAAGGTGAGAGAGTTGATTATACCAGTAAAAGACGAGCACTAAGACCCAGCAGGGGAGATGATTACCCGCAGCGCAAGAGAGAGAAAAAACGTTGGCTCAGTTGTGATCACGTGACGCTCGGCATCAAATCAAGAAGTGAATGCATAAATACATGATGCTCGGTGCTCGTAAACCAAGACAATGCTCGTTTTCCAAGTCAAAATTAATTAAAAACCTTTGCTCGTCTTGCGGAACACTCGTAAACCGTTTCACTGTACTTGTAATCCGAGGTTTCACTGTATGCAATTTGTCATTTTTGTGTGTTTATTTCTTGATAAACAAATGAGAATCTCGGTTCACTTCCATTGCTAAAATTCCCCCTCTTGGTCGGTGACTGCGAGTTGACGTCACTCCCCACACAATCCCACCCCACAGTATAGACCCGCCCCTGACGCTGATTGACAGGTTTCCGTGTAACGTGTTGGAAATGCAATTGCAAATGGATTAGCGATTGCATTTGAATTTTGTCCGACTTGACGCGCGACGCAGAGAAAGTAAAAAAGCAAACGTGATCATTGATTTTGCTATATAAATATGGCAGGCTCATGACTTGTAAGACATGGGAAATAAAAAAAGAAAAGTTCATTTGCATTAGTATTTGAAATTTCGCAGTCAGTGTGCGAAACAGCAAACGGTAATGCAAAGTTTGCAAGTGCATTTAAATTATGGCACACTCTGTGCGTCCACATATGGGAAACGCACAATTCCTATTGAATATTGTCCGGGATATCGCTCCATACAGTAATAGCTAAAATAGTCAAATTAATAGTTAAAATATTGTAGCACTCACCACTATAGGAACCACACCACAAGTACAAAAACCACAAAGTTTTATTAACTTGGCTCTTGTCGGCCACAGCCACGCCAAAACAACAAACAGAATCAGAACGGTATTCTGCCCCTCTCACTCAGACCCAGACTTAACTCACACACACACAGAACAAACTCTCACGCATGCGTCTCCCCATACACACGCATAAATGCTCATTGCTGCTCTATTTGGGGGAGGGACGTGCTAATGACGATTACATAACTTACTGATCAATAGCTCATCATATCAATTTATTCATACAAATGTACCTGTTTTACATGGAAATTTACAGACTTGTTACTAAATGATTCACCCCGACAGAGCCACAAGAACAGTGGCAGCTGGAACACCTAAAACAGATGCAGGATTATTTTTATAATCTAAAAAAAAATGCTTTTCTAAACGTGGGCTATTGTTATTTACTTACAATATTTAATTTAGTTTAAATGGGGTTTGGGCCTCAGGATGTTGAGCATCGTGATCCTCCTCTCTACTTTCCTACGTAGTCTAATCAGCGCTTAACCGCAGGCATAAAGTTTTGTATAGGGATGCACCGAAATTTCGGGCGGCGAAAATTTTCGGCCGAAATAGCATTATTGGTTTCGGCCGAAACGTAAGAAAGCGCCGAAAATAAAAGCCGAAATTGTCGCCACGCCTCTCCCATCCTCCCGTCTCGTTCGCGCTGTCATTACGCATCAAACACGGAGTATGTCGGCGGTTCGGAAGCACTTGGAAGCAAGTTTTGTTATTGTGAAACAGCCTTATTACTGTTATTTATTATTAATAAAAGTTTGATTGCTTAATTAATTTGTAGTTTTTTTAATACAAACAAAAAGAAAATATTTTAAACATGTTTTTTAATGAAGCCATTTTCGGTTTCGGTATCGGTTTTCGGCCAAGTGCATCCAAAAATTTCGGTTTCGTTTTCGGCCCAGAATTTTCATTTCGGTGCATCCCTAGGTTTGTATATTCGTTTAATGTTTAACTTGTATTTCATAAGGTTTTGCCAGCGGTGGTACAGCACAACGGGGGTCATTATTTACTCTTAATGAAAATTATGATGATTTGTCACGAGGTGCGCCTGTGATGGGCGTGCGCCCAAATCTACTATCGCCACTCGCTCAGTTCGTAGGCCCCGTGAATAGGCGGCAAAGGGACGGAGCCGCCTATTTGTGCCAGCTGGCAATAATTAACGTTAATATGATCTCTGGCTTGCTCTGCATTATAAAAGCAAGGCGCGGAGTTTAGTCCGAGGTCCGGGAAGTATGTGATGTGGTGGAGAATAGGAGAGTGGCATGTGAGTGAGGCGATGTGACGCGCCCTAGGGACTTTAAACAAGTACACTGGAATTCCGCCCTTTGAAGGTAAACCACATTCCAATTGGGTAACCACTGTACATATACTGTGAGAGTAGTCTAAAGCTAATTGTTCTTACTAATGTTTCTTTTTAACATTCATTCATTACTACACATTACTTACATGGTCATGTCTGGTATATGCAGCAGCTTAAATCAGCTGGGTTCCAGTGAAAAAAATTTAACTGTTCCTGTGTGTATATCGCTCTCATCTAGAATAAGACACCTCTTCTAAAAAGAATATCAATGTATTGAATGCACTGAAACTAAATGGGTATGTCTCTGAGGGGCTTACTGTGCAGAATCAAATCTAGATGCTCTCCCCTTAGCATCTAATGTTGGAGAATAAGTAAGACTGGGGTTTTTACACTATTTATTTCTAGGTAATACTATGCGTTTTGCTCTCTTTTGACTTTTGGATTAGGCAGGAACAGATAAGACAGCATCCCTTAGGCCATGTCCACATGTAGCTGGGTATTTTTTTCATAAACAGAGACTTCATTTTTTAAATAATTCTGTACACACAACCTGTGTTTTGAAAATATCTTTGTCTACATTAAAAAAAGCAAAAAAACACCCTGTTCAGTTAGGAGCATCCCTAATCAACAAGGGGCCAATCAGAAGCCTAGACAAAGTGTCATTACCGATTCTGCCGTGTAGAATCTGACTGGGTCTCGTCCCATATTGCCTTCTCTGTCTGCGGGGTCTGCGTCGTCAAAGATTTGTATAAAGCAGCAGGAAGCTTCATAGTACATTTAGGCACCTCTGTTCGTTAACGTAATGTGTGAGTAACTGCGCTGGTATGTACACGCATGTAAAAAGGACAGTACGCAACATTAACACAGTCACTGGTTTACTATATGTAAGGTCCACTATTGCACAAAATATCCTAATAAACAAAGCTGACGTCAAATCAAGGAGACTAGCACACAGACAATGACATCACGGCACACAAGGTGACATTACAACAAGCCATTATCTCTGTTTCCCCTGTCCACACAACACAACTGAAAACGGAGATTTCCAAAAGCTCAGTTTTCAATGACCAAAACTGCGTTTGCTTGTGGATGACAGGCCAAAACCACATATAAAAATCTGTTTTTACCCAGCTACGCATGGGCATGGCCTCAGACTCAATTATAAGTGCTTATAGGTACTATTTTAGCATCATTTACAAATGCTGACCTTTATTGTGTACAATTAGTGATACACTGTGAGTAAACTATATTTGTTTTTTTTTCTGGAAATTCACAGAGGGAAAAATAAGGCTATTTGTGCACACTTAAATGCTAGTCTACCTTTTTTTCTTGCTCTTTTGTTGTCATTTTATTTCCTTCCCTCATTTTTGTCTACTTTTCTCTTTTTTTTCTTCTCTCTCTTAAGGCAGACTGGCTCCGACTCCACCTCCACACACACACACTTACACACCAAAAGCTGAGGGGTTTTTTTTTTGCTCCCCTCTGCCTTTGCCAACTGCATTTTCAGACAGGAAATGTTAGTTTCCACTCTGCCTCCACAGGGCCTCTCTACTTCTCTCCCTCTTTTTCTCCATCATCCCCCATTTCTGTTCACTTCACTCTTACATCTCTCTATGACTTTCTTGTCCAATCCTTGCTACTTTCTCCTCATCCATCCCTCTCCTAGATTTTTTTATTTTATTGTATAGTTTGTAGAAAACACACTGGACATCGAGACAAGCTATATCCACCAATTTTTTTGCCTGAAAGATTAAAGTAACTATTATAGTGTTATCTGTAGTGTTTTTAATTATTAACTATAACCCCTGCCCAAAAACAACCTCAGAAAAAGGTAGACAGCAAAGCACAAAGAGCCCAGCTAACCCAAGTAAACTGCTGATGGTTCCAATACAAATATGGCCAAGAGCAGTCACCTGCTAAGTGAGTTGTGTGATCTCAAATAGCAAAAGGGGAAGTGAAATGGATAGAAAAGTGTTGGAAACAACAAGAGACGGAGAAAATGAAAAGTGCTGTGAAGGGGATTGAAACAGGAAGCCTCTTACAAGGCTGAAGATGGCCCTAAGCCAGATGTCTCAGACACTAAGGAATTTCTTATAGAGTTTATAAATAAAAACCCGAGTGCGCTGCACTACCTGACCAGAACTACCTGTGAAGTCATTAGACGTAATGATGAGACTCAAGAAATAATATTAAAAGGCATTAACTATTAAAATTAGAACAAAATAATTTAGATTCTGACAAAAAATAGGATGCCTCCTACAAACACTGTAAATGAAGACAACAACTAAGAAGAAAACGTTTAATTACCCACAACTATTATTCCCTTACTCCATCAGCAGCTTTGTAAAATAGGATAGGATAAATTAACAGATTTTTTCCACCAGACTTCACGCCACTTGTGGGTTCAAGGTGTGTGCGGCAGCAAATACAGATGCCAGAGTCTTTAGACTTGGCATTTCAGGACCTCCCAACAAACATAGTGAAGGCTTATGAAACACAGCCTGACCTCATTTGACTTGGAAAAGAGGCTGGACCATGCCTGGTTAAAGCCAGGGACAGAAGCTATGTCTAATAGGTCGTCTGCAATCACATGACTATCATGATGCATCACATCCCCATTGGGGACAGGAAGTGAAAACAGAATGGACAAGATGGGAAAAGTCCTTACTGTGCTAGTTTATATGATATTCACAGAGAATAGTATAAACAGATTTATAAACAAAACTGTAATATGCTGAATGCGGTCCTTATGTTATGAAGACAAGCAATTTTACAACAGAACTGCAAGACACACCTGTTATCAAGGCAGAACATATGAGTAAGTAACTTGTCCCAAGCACACGTTGACCTGTTTTTGTGTAACTGTTGACTCAGATTGCACATTTGTGTGTGCATATTTTTCATACTTCAATAATGAAATTGTAATATTACAAAAGATAACCTTGTAATATACATAAAGATAATACATAATTCGTGTGTGTGTGTGTGTGTGTGTGTGTGTGTGTGAAGCTAAAGTAAGGAGCCCCTCCTCCCCTTCTCGTCTTTTGTTTTATTGGAAAAATAAACAAGTAATCTCTCTAATGACACTTGATTGAGCAACACACTAAGGAATCACTGCTATAAAGTAAAAATAAAACAAATTAACCTGCACTTTACCTTTACAGAGCGGTGTTTCTGTGTAGAGCAGAGAGAAAGTGTGCAAGTCTGTGTGTGTGTGGGGCACGGTGTCCAATGACGCATGCGCACAGACACAAAAAAGAAGGCTGATAAAGAGAAAGAAATTTTTTTTTTACCATCTCTAATGAGACTTGCTTTGGCTTTACACGCGCGCTGTACACACACTCAAACAGACACAAAATAAAAGATGTTTTACGCGCACACACACGTGGTCACAGTGCTTTATCAAACAATACACGCATGGACGGACGTTGATTATACCAGTAAGAGACGCGCACTTAGACCAGGCAGGGGGACAGGAGATTACCCACAATTCCGGAGCGCAAGAGAGAGAAAAAACGTTGGCTTAGTTGTGATCACGTGACGCTCTGCATCAAAAAAAAAGATGCGCATGCTTGATGCGTGATACATGATATTTAGCACTCGTAAACCAAGACTTGTTCATTTTCCAAGTCAAATTTTATTAAAAATCTTTTGCCACGTTACTCGCAATCCGAGGTTTCACTGTAACTGGTTGTCCCACCATTGGCAGCAACAACTGCAATCAAGCATTAGTGATAAGTATTTTACATCACTATGGAGGAATTTTGTCTTACTCTTCTTTTCTGAATTGTTTTAATTTAGCCATAACGCAGGGTTTTCTAGCATGAACAGCCTGTTTTAAAATCTCAATCAGACTTAAGTCTGTAATTTTTTGACCCATGAGGCGAACCTGTTTGTGTGTTTCTGATCATTGCCCTGTAACAAACTCACTACTATTCATTCGATGCTGGAATGACCAGCTAAAGGAAACTAAATCCATCTTGCTTAGGGATCTGACGAAACGGGAATTGGTTTATTACGAAATACTGTATTTTCTTAACATCAGGATCTAGCTTTGCCTCCCTCCACAGTGCATGAAGTGCTTCATCTGCCTTCTGGGCCTTCTCTTACTTCCCCCAGTTACATGGCAGACCCCACTGCAGATCGTTGCCTTGGTGTACCGCCAGATGGGCATTTGTAGTTTCTTCCTGCCAGCGCCGTGACAGGGAATCAGGTACGGTGTTGCACTGCCCCTTCTGGTACTGAACCACGAACTTGAATGCCTGCAGTCTGAGCACCCAACGAGTTAGGCGTAAGGAGGGGTTTGGCTGATTAAAAACCCACGTCAAAGCAGCATGGTCTGTGATGACAGAAAATGCCTTTTCTTCCAGATACTGACGCCATTTCTCCACTGCCCACACTACCGCCAGACGTTCCTTTTCTGTTGCCGAATACCTGGTTTCAGGTCTGTGCAGCAGCAGGGAGGCGTAGGCGATCGCATGTCCGCATCCTCGTGCTCCTACGCGAGTACTGCACCTAGGTCTGGAGCTGTTAAAACCGGTGTGTGTTGCAGAGCCGCTCTCAGATCTTCAAAGGCTAACTGGCATTCAAGGGTTTACACCCACTTGGCTCCTTTCTTCTTCAGAGCGTTTAAAGAAGCAGCACACTCTGAAAAATAGGATATGAACTGGTGGTACCAACCAGCCAGCCCTAGGAAGCACTGAAGCTCCTTCAGCTTGCAGGAACCAGGGTAAGACTGAATCGCTGCTTCTTTGGCTACTTCCATTCTTATGCCTTTAGCTGAAATAATGTGCCCCAGAAAAGAGAGAGATGACTGACAGAGGTTGCACTTTTTTAGATTGAGTGTGAGGCCAGCAGCTTCGAGGAGGGAGAATACCTGTCGGAGATGGTCAAGGTGAGAAATGGTATTTTTCGAGTAGACAACAACATCATTGACACAACAATGTCATCTATTTAGACGAAGCAATATTTTCTAAGAGCCTCAGCTAAAACAGAGGTCATGAGCCTCCGAAACGTCGCTCGTACATTCTTTATTGTATTGGTTGTTCTTGGTAACAAAGGCTGTTTTGGGGATGCTATCTGGATGCATTTCCACCTGCCAATAGCCTCTGCGCAGATCCAGAGAGCTGAATACGGCAGCCCCATAGAGCGCTTCCAGGATTTCGTGGACCTGGGGCATGGGGAAGCCGTCCAGCGGTGTTTTGCTGTTGAGGGCTCTGAAGTCCACACAAAAATGGGTTCCACCGTCTCTTTTACCCACCAGCACAACCGAGGCAGCCCACGGCGAGGTGGATGGCCTGATAATACCTGCTTCCAGCATCTTGGCGACCTCTTCCTCCACAATTTGCTGTTTGTAGACAGGAACAGGGTATGCCTTTTTTTGACTGGACTAACAACTAGTGCTCGGCGATATGACGATATATATCGTGGGGACGATAGAAAAGTGTCTATTTCTCTTTTATCGTTTCTATCGTTTCTAACCTAATTTTATCAATTACTAAAGAAAATATTGCATTAAATAGGCTATGTCAAATGTATGATAAAGATAGGATAATCAAGAATAAAAATGAACTTTTTCGAACTTGTGGTTTTGCGACATGACGCTTTACTTTGTTGCGACATGCTTTACGACATGCTTTACGCTAGTTAACTCGTGAGTGCTTGAAGATGGAGACGCAAGAGGTTGAAGATGAATGCCCGGAGTCGCAACAAACTGAAACTGCTATGCAGGCAGCAGCCCAAGAAGTACTTTTACAGAAACGTGGGGGTATGTCGGTGATTTGGTTGCATTTTGGCTTTAAGAGCTCTGACACGGAGCAGAAGACAGTCATGTGCAAACTCTGCCAAAAGACTGTTTCCGCGCCCGACGCAAAACTTGAAATGGTTGTGCATTTTAAAATTATTTTCTTTTAAATAAAGTTATTTTGATAATACTATTTAAATAACTATGATGTGGATAAAAAAATGTGAAGGCTACTGTAGCTCTACCTCCACCACATCTGTCAGTTGATACATTTATATTGCTAAACTAAAATGTATTTTTCTCATTTGTGACAGTTCAGTTAAATGTCACTTCAAAATAAAGTTGCAAAAAAAAGTATGCAATGATATTTTTGTCAAACTTTTCAGAAAATAACTGAAAACGTACTTTATTGTGGGTGGTACATTGTGATATATATCGTTATCGTGATATAAAATGATTTTTCCATATCGCCCAGCACTACTATCAATAGCTCCTGCAACTGATATTTATGTTCTTTAGACAGGGAGGCGTTGCTTACCAAGCTGGAGATGGCGGAGTTGGTGGCATTAGACACTTGGGGCAATGGGTTGGCCACATACAGGGAGACTTGCTTTACAGGTGGTTTGGAAGTAGGAGGGCGTGAGCAGCTACTAGGAGAGGGAGGAAGAGGAGTAGAGGTAGCGACCAGTTGCGCACTCATCGTGGCTTTTAACTGTGAGTCTCGCCTCTTCATGCACTCCACCATAGAATGGCCTACGTTGTTCAACTGCTTCTCACACTGCTGCTTCACTGTCTGACACAGTCGCTGAATCTCCACCTGGGCATTCTCCAGTTTATGTTGGAATGTTAATACCCCTGTGTTGTGGATGCGTTGCAGCTCACCCACCTGATCCGAAAGCTCATCCATTTGCTGGGTGAGCTTGTCTTCCAGCGCCTGCAAAGCCATCTCTATCTGACCGAAGTGGGCTGTTAGCACCATGGAAATGAGGCTTTGGTCGTCTTCAGCATCGACGGGAGAAGGAGGTGAAGGCAGCTCTTCATCAGTAATCGGTTGCTCTACCCATCGTCACCTTGTGGACCCTCGTCTTGAATGGGCTTACAAGGCGTCACGAAAGGGCCTGTTGTGAAATTGTGAGCTACCAACCCTTCCCCAGTTCGTGTATCGGACTCGCCCCAATTTACCTTTCAATAAACAATGTGATTAGTGAAACCCTTGAGTCAGTGTTTTGCGGAGTGTAAGATGGTATAAGAGAAGGCTGGCTAGGTAACAGCACCAATAACCATGCATAAATGTAAAATACACACAATATATATAAACTCTGATGGCCCCACATTGGGCGCCACTCTAACAAAATTGCTTCTATTTATTTTAAACAATAGCTAGCCGTTAGCAGAAATCAGGGTTGAGTAAGGACCACCAGAGATCTAAATTGTATTGTAATCATGTATATACATTTAATACAGTGCCATAAATTACACCATTCGTACATCTCATATTTCACACACCCATATACACACACAGGGTCTGTTGGCTTAGCGGGGTTAAGAGTCCTTGCTATTCCCAACACCCAGTCCAACCAAATAATACACGATCCAAGAAACGGCCTACTCTGTGCCCGACGTCCTCCACGAGTGACGTCCCTTTAATAGCAATTCAGTGGCCGAGAATTCGGGACCACGTGCACACAGCCGCTGACGTGTTTAATCTCGGGAAACAGCCGACATACACTAGCTCCTGGGAAACACACAAACACAAACAAAACAAGGACAAAAAAAACCTCCAGCATGATCACAGCAGGAGGAGCGCCATGAGTTTACGGCAAGCACACACAAGGACAAGTATATCCCGTATTTGGGTTCATAACATAAATAACAAGGGGGTAGCTCAGTGGTTAAGGCATTGGACTATGGTTCAAAAGATCCCAGGTTCAAACCCCACAACCACCAAGTTGCCACTGTTGGGCCCTTAAACAAGGCCCTTAACCCTCAACTGCTCAGATGTGTAATGAGATAAAAATGTAAGTCGCTCTGGATAAGAGTGTCTGCCAAATGCCTAAATGTAAATATATAGCGTGTAGCTTTTAGCTTTAGCATCTGGCTGTGATATGGTTGCTGTTACTTAGCCCAGCCTCTCTTCTTCTTTTATTGAATTTGCCTAATTAGGTCCCACAACTCCCGTAACTAGGCAACCGCCTGTTACAATAACACAAGTGCGCTTGATCTGGAGGTCACAAACTGATGGCCAGACATTCTCCTTCATGATTTTCTGGTACAGCGCAGAATTTATGATTTCATTAATTATGACAAGTCATCAAGGTCCCGAAACTGCAAAGCAGCCCAAGATCATCACACTACCACCACCATGTTTTACTGTTGGTTTGATGTTCTTTTTATGAAATGCTGTTTTTACACCATATGTAACAGATGGACCCACAAAATGTTCAACTTTTGTCTCATCATTCCACAGAATATTTGCTCTAAAGTTTTTGCACACCCGATAATCATCATTTACCGACCTTCAGGGCCGTATTCTGAATTTCTTAGCGATTTCCTCTCAAACCTAGTCGTTTTTGTAGACAAAGCGTTAATTGCTGGAGATTTTAATATTCTTTTTAAGAATTCAGAAGACCCTCTGCGTAGAGCATTTATGTCCATACTGGACTCAGTGGGAGTAAATCAGTGTGTAGTCACTCATAAAGCAGGTCACACTTTAGATTTAATAATATCTTTCGGATTAAGCATAAGAAATTTATTCACAATTCCATTGTCTGAAGTTATACCAGATCACTATCTTGTCTCTATTAAAGTGTGTTATAGTGATAATGTATGCATGTTACCGTAGTAAACGTACATTCACATCAAATACCACACAGAGTTTTATCAGTAATCTCCCAGAGTTAACAACTTTGATTGGATCACCATCTGACCCCATAAAACTCAATCAGGCAACTGAATATTTAGGCTCGACGTTCTGTTATACCTTAGATAATGTAGCTGCAGTTAAAAGAAAAATGATTAGAGATAAGAAACTCGCTCCTTGCTATAACGACCACACACGTACTTTAAAACAGACAGCTCGAAAATTAGAATGTAAATGTCGTCAAACTAAATTATTAGTCTTTCAAATAGCATGAAAGGAGAGCATCCTTAACTATAGAAAAGCTCTTAGTGTAGCTAGATCAATGTATCTCTCCACTCTTAAAGAAAATAAAAATAATCCTAGATTTTTTATTTAATACCGTAGCCAAATTAAATAGAAATAAGACCACTTCAGAAATCTCCACAACAACATTGTGCAATAGTGAGGACTTTATGAACTATTTTAATAATAAAATTGTAAATATCAGGCATAAAATTGAGGCTTTAAAACCAGGCAATGCAATTGATGCAGATAATAAACTAATTTATGTCAGATCGGAACCTAGAAAACTTTACTCCCCTTGAAGAGAATGAACTAATTTCAGTCATCTCTTCTGCAAATTCATACTTGCATATTAGATTCTATACCGACACATTTTCTTAAACAGATAGTACCAGCAATAACAGAACCACTGTTGAGAATAATTAATTTTTCACTCAGCATTGGGCATGTTCCAAAATCTTTTAAATTAGCAGTTATTAAACCGATTATTAAAGAACCTGACCTTGACCCCTGTCAGCTGTCCAATTACAGGCCAATATCAAACCTCCCGCTTACCTCTAAGATTCTCGAAAAGATAGTAGCAGAGCAGCTATGCTCATATCTACATAGAAACAGCTATGCTCATATCTACATAGAAACTGTTCCATGAACTGTATCAGTCAGGATTTAGGCCTCATTACAGCACAGAAACAGCACTCGTTAAAGTAGTAAATTACCTCCTATTGGCCTCTGATCAGGGTTGTGTAACTATGCTTGTGTTACCCGACCTCAGTGCAGCGTTTGACAACATTGATCATGGGATTCTTTTTCACAGATGAGAAAATGTAGTAGGAATTAAGGGTACATCCCTCTCCTGGCTTAGATCCTATTTGACCAATCATTATCAGTATGTAGACTTAAATGGTGATTATTCTGCATGCTCTCTAGTGGAGTTTGGTGTTCCACAAGGTTCAGTTTTAGGCCCACTGCTTTTTCCCTATACATGCTTCCTCTAGGCAACCTAATCCATAAACATTATATTAGTTTTCATTGTTATGCTGACGACACACAGTTACATGTCTCAGCAAAACCAGATGAGAAAAACCAGCTTACTAAAGTTGAGCAATGTGTGCAGGACATAAGAGATTGGATGCTAATCAAGTTCCTTATGCTTAATTCTGATAACACAGAAGTTCTAGTCATAGGATCGCATTCAGCTAGAAGTAATATTTTAGATCACACTGTAACTTTAGATGGCCTTTCTGTTCCATCGAGTGCAAGAGTAAAAGACCTCGGTATGATTATAGATTCCAGCCTTTCATTTGAAGCACATGTAGATAATATTACCAGGATAGCATTCTTTCACCTCAGAAATATTGCCAAGATAAAAAATATACTGTCGCTAAATGATGCAGAAGAACTAGGGATGTAACGGTATTGTAAATACCGTCGTAACGCAATAAATTTTTCGATACTACCGTGGTCGCATGACTCGATAAAACGATAAATTTTCTCAGGCGAATGGAGCGAACGGGAGGTAGTGGTAACTACAATTCCCATCAGCCCAGGCGTGGTCATCATCCTTTGCGATCTGTTGTCGCTACAAATCCAGTAATGCGCACATCCGATTTAAAACCCGTAATGGTTAATTACTCTTTCCATCTCTTCTCCTTCGCCGCTAATAGCAGCACCCGCCATTTCCGCATTACTGGATCTGTAGCGACAACAGACCGCAAAGGATGATGGCCATGCCTGAGCTGATGGGAATTGTAGCTACCGCTACCTCCCGTTCGCTCCATTCGCCTGAGAAAACTTTTCTCAGAAGACCTATCGTTTTATCGAGTCATTTTGGGTTTCTCTCTAAAAAGAAACGAGAAAGGAAAAAAAATAAATCCTGTCTCTGTCTGAATAAGTGAGTGAATGAGGTGAGTGTTTTCAAATACTCATTCATCACATGGGCCAGCTGCAATAAGTCAGCTGCTATTTTTATTTTTTCTGAGTTTTCAGAAATACTAAATTGAAACTTTATTTTTTTACATGGTTTAATATTTTTTTGTTATTAAAATTGAAAAATTTAAGTTCCTGTTTTAAAGTTTACAGATAGATGGCTAATTTGTATGCCATTGATATGTTCAGTGTTCATGTGTGCTGTTTAATAAACACTTCTGGCACTTTTTTCAAGTCTCTTTATTAGTTTTATTTTTCCTGTAAATGATTCAATAAACAGGCTGCTTGTCAGTACTGTGTATTATGAAAACTACAGCTGGGGGCAGAGCATTTTCTTACAAAGCCCCAAAATTATGGAACAGTCTTCCAAATAATTTTCGGGACTCAGACACAGTCTCATTGTTTTAGTCAAGGCTAAAAACCTATTAATTTAATCAAGCAATTTAATAAATAGATTTATCTTGGGTAAAGGGGCAGATCTAGGGGACTCATGGACGTAGAGTATTATGGTGAACTGGTATGTTTAGATGCTGTCTTCCCCACTCTCATTGATCACTCAGGTTTGTTGACGGTGAAGTGATTGTTTGCTTTACATCTCAGGGAGCCCTCATGTCTGTGTTTCCTTCTGGCTCTCCCCTTTTAGTTATGCTGTTATAGTTAGTCCTGCCGAAATCTTTGCTGCACTCTACACTAAATATACATTCACATTATATATTATGTGACTGCGACCATACCTAACTGTTATGTCTCCTCGCCTGCTCTCCCCTCTTCTGTTCTCTCTCCCCCTCTCTCTCTTCCCTATCTCCCCCTCTTTCTGTCGGGCTACACATGTCGTTCCTGAGCTGCCAGTGATCCTGACTCCCTCTGCCCTCCTGTATGACCCATCCTGGTGCCCCGCTTTTGGTTGGAGATTTCGTCGCATGGATGCCCAGTGTGTCTCTTTGGAATGCGTCTGGTGTCTGTGGATGATTTCACTTCACCATAAAGACGGTTCTGGCCTCAACTAATGTTGACAACTGTTTCTCTGAGGACTTGACTTGGCTGCGGTTGCTCGATAGTTCAAAATTGCAATTGTCTCCAATAACTACCTGGTCTCCATATTTACATTAACAAACATCAACTGTTATAGCTGAACTGGCTGCCACCTAACACACTGTATAAATGCAGACCAATTCCTGCTTTCTGTTTCACCCAAATGAGGATGGGTTCCCTGTTGAGTCTGGTTCCTCTCAAGGTTTCTTCCTATTACCATCTCGGGGAGTTTTTCCTTGCCACTGTCCGTGGCTTGCTCACCAGGGACGATCTGCTCATCTTGATTCATGCACACTTACATTCCATACAGACTTAAATAATTCTTCTGATTGTGTAAAGCTGCTTTGCGAAAATGACAATTGTTAAAAGCGCTATACAAATAAAACAATTGAATTGAATGAGCATTACGTAACCCAACCTGCCTGCAGACTAAGGTTCAGGTCGAGACTTTCTCACTTAATTACTACTTACCTATCATGTTATAGAATCATTCACAGATATCACGGAATTGCATGCACAACACATAAAATGCTATAAGAATCATCTGAGAATTTGTAACATAAAATGTGTACTTGTTCATTGGGTCTATCTTGAAATCTTGCCTTTGAGCACTACCATAATGGTAAATGAAGAAATTAATGGAATCGCTTGAAGGTGGTTTAACCAAAAAAATTGCATTATTGATGTAGGAATTATAGCCATTTTTACCTGTTTAAAATGAATTGGACAAGCTAAGATACATAAATACATGCATGAAAATAATATTATGAATATAAAGCCACCCAAACCACATCTTTTTAAACTGCAGCTCATGCAAAGTTGCATAACATACTCAAAGGAAGTGCTATTCAGCCCCTCTAGTTGGATGGCTCACAAATGCCCATGATTGCCTAATGTCGCTTTGATTGGTATCAGACCTGATATAAGGTCAGTCTTGGCAGTGAGTCTATGGTTTTACAATACCAGACAATTGATGTAAATGAAAATGACATAACCTGCAAGGTCAGAAACCTGGAAGGCAGTTTTATCATGTTTCCACTGACAAAGAAAAAAGATTTGTGGTAATCCGTCATCCAGCAAGGAAACAAGGCTAATGTAATGTTAAATCCTTGTTTCCTCAAAGCTTAACTTAGATAAATTTTTCAATAAAAAGCCCAGTTTACCTGGCAGGTCTCGATGCCCAATTCTGATGTGTTGCCTATATCTGATTTTTTTGACCGTCTGTTTACACATTCTTTCAACTATGACCCATATTCAATTCAATTATTTATACTTGCCAGACCATCTGAAACATTGTGCATACTTAAATGCACTACTCACTAGCCAAGATGGATGAAGGAGAAATATGCTTGACAATAACTCTGCGATATATGCAAAGTTCGCGAAACGTCACTATGGTTTTAAAACGGAGGAGAAGGGGAAAAAAATGCCATAATTACAGCCTGTGCATATGCTTCATTCACCAAATACTGATTTCTTAATCTTATTTAGCCTAAATAAGCATTAACACAAGGCGGGGGGCTTTTCCTTTTTCATGTCACCTGCAATGTTATCATTCCACACGCGCTTTCACCAGAGAATAACATTATGTCATTAAACCGTGAAGAAGTCACAGTTTTAATGACGTACAGAACACAATGCCTCAGGAAATCAATGGAGGAGGAAAGGGGTAGCTATGTGAGCTCGCAGACTCTGGAGATATGCTTGTGAAAGTATGGACAATTTGCTCCCTAAACTTCTTTACAGATGAATGTACCTGGCTGCAATCTATAGATGATGGAGTAAGCACTTTTCCTGTTGCTTAGGGCATGAGAGCCACAGAATCAGAATCATACCAGAGGATTAAAACCAGTAGTTCAAAGGATCAGTGAATCTACACTCATTAAGGATAAAGCTAAATCAATATCTAGATGAAGATATTTGCGAAGCTGCCTTGTAACAATGTCCATTACACAAAAGGATCAACAAAATATACGAAATTTATTTAAACATTTGAAATCTTGAACATTGTTTTTATTCAAGACCATGGGTAAAGCTTTCTTGATTTAAAAGTAATTTGTTTGTTTACTTGCTTGCTGATCCGAAAAATGATTAAATCCACCACTCAGAACCGCGGATTAGATTCGAAGTATAATATTTGTAATCCATCTGTCTATTAAACGCACTATCTGAATCAAGTTTAACTGAATCAAATTAAAGAACAACAATCTTTCAGTGGCTTAAATACAGCTTATTTTCATGGCCAAAGTCATGTGCATCTGAGATACACCTCTTCTCCATTCCCAAGTCACATGCCTGTCTAATGTGCAGCTGTGCGGGAATGCTGAATACTGGTGCATGCATTTTTACTCCTCACAACACAATTCTAATTGAACTCATTGTACATGACCCTTCTCTGTGTACAGTTTACATTATTAGGCAACCCTAAATTCTGGGGTTCACACTCAAGCTATGGTAGAACATTGGAACCACAGCAGCTTTTTACCATGTAATGCCATGTTAAAAGGTTTATTTGAAGACCATGAATGCAAGAAGATTCAATTCTGGACATGATATATGGTCTAAACCCCCCAAAAAAACTGGGTGATTCCAACAGCCACCCCTGTAGCCTTATCTCTGCATGGGAAGAATAAAGGTACTTTCTCCTCAAGCAATTAGAAAGTTTCTAGCCAATATTGAGAATGTGAGAGCTCGTTTATGCACAGGATTGCAGTCAGCCCTTTTCTCCAAGTGTGGTCAAGCTGCTTTTTGAAGTAACATAAGCAGCAGTAGCTAACTTTATGTGTATGTGAAAGCACATACTAGCCCTTACCCTATAAAACAATACTAGAAAATCTTCAACATTATCTTTATCGTAAACAACAATTCACATCTTTAGAAAAGCAGTTAAGCAACCAACTTTTTTTTTTTTTTTTTGCTTTTTTTGGAAACATTCAGTCATTTCTGACTAAGCTTTCAAACATTCACCATAATCATCAGGCAAACTACAACCTCCTCCACAGCCCCAGACTTAAAATGCTGGAATTTCACAAGTCAGTTCCTCCCTCGCTGAGAGTTCTTTCTCTCTCTCTCCCTCTGTCTGTTTCTCTCTGTCTCTCTCTCTCTTTTTTGCTCTCCCATGCTCTGAACTAGTTCTTGCAGCCTCCCTCTAGAGCCAGTGATGCAATCCACACACTCTAGCCTGCAATAACAGAGCTTGGAGTCTAAATAGGCTGAGAACGGCAGACTGAATTGGTTTCCCATAGGCACCATTACAGAACAAAAACTTTATCCTAAAGAATAAGATGGAGCAAGCTTTTAAAATGACAGTCAGGAGGATCTTTATACTCAATGGAAAAATAGCTGGACGAAAGCATCATAATAATGTCCATTTGTTTTATTCTAAAACTTTTTGTATTAATTATTGTAAATTGGTGTGTGCAGATTTTAAAGGTTACAAAAATCATAGCCATTTGAAAAATTGATCTAAAAGAAATTAGTCTCACTGTTCAAGTCATGTCAGTGGAATTTTAAACAAAGAAAATATGACTGGACATTTGTGTAAGCGCTTTGGTTTAATTTTTATGGAGATGATTTCACCCATTTTCTGTTTCTCTGTGCCAAAGGATCACCCATGGTTGGATTACACTGGAATATAGGTAACAGTGTGTTCAGCATATTCAGAGTACAAAGTTCAAAAGTCTATACTCCATGATATGGTTTTCAAAAACAGTAGTCAGAACATAGATACTTGGGAGTAATAGATAATAAATAAAAGATAATTTGTGAGAAAAGTCACTTCAATTACTTTTACAATAACTAAAAAAAAAAATCACAATCAATTTTTGTTTATTAACAATTAAAAAAACCACCACATTCAACATTCACATTTGCAATTTGCACTAGAAAACTGCTACAGAGCATAAAGAATGGACTGTGGAGGATTGAAAAAAGGTCATGTGGTCAGATGACTCTAGATTTACCCTGTTCCAGAGTGATGGCTCATTAGTGTAAGAATTTTCAAGCGATTTCAAGGCGCAGCCTCGCAAGGGTATAATGCGGAACCAGTGAAACCTGTGTTTTTGTTTATTTTATTCTTAACATTGTATATTTGTGTCAATCGGGTTTGTTCGTAAGTTTGACAAAGAAAGTCTTATGCGTATAAGACTTTCTTTGTCAAACTTACGAACAAACTTGATTTGTGCATGTGCCCCCAGAACGGAACCCGTTCGTAGGTCGGGGACTTACTGTAATGCTGCCTAATAGAACCATACCTTTCAACCTGTGGTGGTACATGATAGAGAAGATAAAAAGAATCGTTTCTTTAATGTGTACAGATTGAATTAAGATGATACTGTATTCCTCTTAGAAAGATACCTGCAAACAAGCCATTATTCTGGAGAAGACAGGGACATTCAAGGCTCCAGCTCTTGCCTAGCTCTAAATTACTACTTGCTGTCTCTTTGAGCAGAGACTGTAGCCTCACCTTCACATTCAGGCAAACTCACATTCTCCTTTAACCATGCCTGTGTTCTCTTTTTTCTTCCATGGAGGTGTCAGCTGTGTCGTTTTCTGTGGTCTCCAACTTCTCTCACCCTGGGTGCCTGTTTTCTCAAAGCAAGGCTGATGCTCAATGCTACTTCTCCCAACTGTGCCTGGCAGCCAGACAAGGTCAACATGACAGGCTTTGCTTTTTTTCTTTTCTTCTTTTTTCTTTATCATTCTCCCTCCCTTCCTGCCACTCTGTATTTCTGTGATTTAGCTCAGCTGAGCAACAGGTTCCTCCTAAACACTAAAAGGTTACACCTTCTTTCTTCATCCATATACGAGAAAAAGTGAGAAGGGGAGAGAAAGAATAGAAAGTGTAATGAAAAAGAGAGGCTGAATGCACCACTAGATTTATTAAAGTAAATTAACCCGAGAGAAGAGAAGCCACTTGCAAAATAATATACAGTGGTGTGAAAAACTATTTGCCTCCTTCCTGATTTCTTATTCTTTTGCATGTTTGTCACACAAAATGTTTCTGATTATCAAACACATTTAACTATTAGTCAAAGATAACACAAGTAAACACAAAATGCAGTTTTAAAGGATGGTTTTTATCATTTAGGGAGAAAAAAAATCCAAACCTTCATGGCCTGTGTGAAAAAGTAATTGCCCCCTGAACCTAATAACTGGTTGGGCCACCCTTAGCAGCAATAACTGCAATCAAGCGTTTGCGATAACTTGCAACGAGTCTTTTACAGCGCTCTGGAGGAATTTTGGCCCACTCATCTTTGCAGAATTGTTGTAATTCAGCTTTATTTGAGGGTTTTCTAGCATGAACCGCCTTTTTAAGGTCATGCCACAACATCTCAATAGGATTCAGGTCAGGACTTTGACTAGGCCACTCCAAAGTCTTCATTTTGTTTTTCTTTAGCCATTCAGAGGTGGATTTGCTGGTGTGTTTTGGGTCATTGTCCTGCTGCAGCACCCAAGATCGCTTCAGCTTGAGTTGACGAACAGATGGCCGGACATTCTACTTCAGGATTTTTTGGTAGACAGTAGAATTTATGGTTCCATCTATCACAGCAAGCCTTCCAGGTCGTGAAGCAGCAAAACAACCCCAGACCATCACACTACCACCACCATATTTGCTGTGTTATTTTTACGCCAGATGTAACGGGACACGCACCTTCCAAAAAGGTCAACTTTTGTCTCGTCGGTCCACAAGGTATTTTCCCAAAACTCTTGGCAATCATTGAGATGTTTTTTAGCAAAATTGAGACAAGCCTTAATGTTCTTTTTGCTTAAAAGTGGTTTGTGCTTTGGAAATCTGCCATGCAGGCCGTTTTTGCCCAGTCTCTTTCTTATGGTGAAGTCGTGAACACTGACCTTAATTGAGGCAAGTGAGGCCTGCAGTTCTTTAGATGTTGTCCTGGGGTCTTTTGTGGCCTCTCCGATTAGTTGTCTCTGCGCTCTTGGTGTAATTTTGGTCGGCCGGCCACTGCTGGGTTCACCACTGTTCCATATTTTTGCCATTTGTGGATAATGGCTCTCACTGTGGTTCGCTGGAGCCCCAAAGCTTTAGAAATGGCTTTATAACCTTTACCAGACTGATAGATCTCAATTACTTTTGTTCTCATTTGTTCCTGAATTTCTTTGGATCTTGGCATGATGTCTAGCTTTTGAGGTGCTTTTGGTCTACTTCTCTGTGTCAGGTAGCTCCTATTTAAGTGATTTCTTGATTGAAACAGGTGTGGCAGTAAACAGGCCTGGGGGTGACTACAGAAATTGAACTCAGGTGTGATAAACCACAGTCAAGTTATTTTTTAACAAGGGGGCAAGCACTTTTTTACACAGGGCCATGTAGATTAGGAGGTTTTTTTTTCTCCCTTAATAACGTAAACCTTCATTTAAAAACTGCATTTTGTGTTCAATTATGTTATTTTTGACTAATAGTTAATCGTTTTTGATGAGCAGAAACATTTAAGTGTGACAAACATGCAAAAGAATAAGAAATCAGGCAAATAGTTTTTCACACCACTGTACTAAGCAGAAATAAACCTAACCTAGTAGGAGTAACCCATAGCTCATCCACACTAGCAAATAAATGTATTTTTGTTTAAACCCTTGACTGGGTACAAAGGATTTGAACTAATTCCCAAAGGGCTGCAAGATCAAATGTTATTCCTGGGTTTACCCTGGGTTTTATTGTCAGCGTAGATGCTGATCTGATACCTTGAATTCAATACTGACATTTTTCCACCAACGCCTTTGCTCGAAATGTAAAAATAAAGTGTGAAAGTGTTATAGATAACAAAGACACAGGATATTTATTTTAGCTGTCTTCCACATAGGGCTTGGTATAGCACTTAATTGATACTTTTAACGCACCCACCGAATTACCCGATAATATTAAAAAATAAATAAATACTCGTCATTTGGTACAAGTACGTCTCAGTGTCATTGAGCCAGTAAGCACCCAGCATTCTGATTACAGCGGCCAGAGATGGAGCTCACATGTGTGTTGTATTTTGAGAGGCCTGGCACGTATGTGTCGCGTAGTAGATGTAAAAATGCCAACTGCAATCAATTGCAGTTGCAAGTTCCTCACAGTTGACGATTGACGACAGTTGATGACCACATGTGATGCAACATATACACAAAGGACATCACTGTTCAGACCAACAACACAGCATAATTAATAAGACACCAAAATGTGTCTGGAAGAGCAGAAAGATGCTCTTGGACAAACCATGACCATCTTCCTCTTATCATTCAAGTTCTCATAACGTTTTAAACTTCCACCAGCGGATTCCCCTCATTCAATATTAATAAGGATGGCGCTACGGCTGGGATTTAGAATACAAATTTTACTAAATTAACTGTGCCAATTCTGCCAGTTTGTTCAGGGTTATTTACTAAATTTAACATTAATGCATTGGGTATGCTGACAGGGACTTTATTTACTGTTCAAGTCAAGTCAAGTAGGCTTCCAAGTAGTTATTTTAACCATATACAGTTCAGTTCTTCTGAACCAAGGTGCTACATACAACATAAATTAACAAAACTTACTAGCTAACTAAGAAACCTAATTAGCTGACTAGATGAGACAAGACACATTGACATTTTAAATTAACAGAAAACTATTAAATTCCGATACAAAAGAGACAAAGTGTATGTGCAAATGAGAAAACAAGAACAACATGACACAATTCAATACTCTGTGGTGATGAGATAATTAAGAGTTTGAGGTAGAAATGAGAGGTGAGGGAGTAGAAGAAGAAATATGAAACATTTCTTGTAAGTAGAAATTAGAGTGTAGCTCAAATTTGAGTGTTTGAGTGTAGCTTTAGCATACAACCAGAGAGAGCTAATTTTCTAATACATAATCTTTTTTTTCTAATTTTCTAATACAAAAATTAAAAAAAACACACTAGTAATAATCTTTTTGTAGCTGAAATACTTATAAGGTCATTGAAAGGTCATTCGCAAGACCAATTTGTTTGTAATTCCAACCAGGTCGAGGTACTAGGATACTAAAACAATTGGCTATACACAGTTTAAAATGCTCCATGATCTCCATGATCAAGTTCTATGGTCCTTGTTCTTTATAATTGTGACAACTGTTCAACGATTCATGTTAAAAGAACAAGTAATCTCTTTATTTTCACCTCTCTCTCCATTCTCTCAATTATTTTCACTTTTGTCTCCATCATTATTGCTTCTCGCCTTTTAGCAATACCAGCGTCATCTCCACTGTTTTTACGCTTGCTTCCGACATCCTGGTATGCAAGCTGCACACACGTGATAATGTAGTGTGGACATGTAATCTAACTGATGTGATTGAACATGCGTGAACGTGAAAGTTCATAATTTGAATGTTCATATGTAGGGCACTTACTGTACAAGGATAAGACATTTGTTGCACTAGGAACAAACATCCTTCTACAAAACACAGCTAAACATCTGTCGCAGCCCAAAATTTACACACCTTCCTTTTCTTAAATTTTCTTAAATTGTTCTCATTATGATTTATCTTTTTATGTCATTTGACTGCTCGATAGTACCAAAATGTTTCAGTCAGTTGCTTTTAAATACCAGCTTTCTCTAGCTGTCCCCTGCCTGGTTACTGAACAAGTGCCTTCAGGCAGAGCTCTGAAGCCCCAGCAGCTCTGGATGTTATTTAGTTACACCATTAAGCCTTTATAATAATCATTTAAAAAACAGCTGAAAAAACAGACATTTGTACTAACAATTTTCGATGTACTAGTTTTATAATGAATGACCTAAATCAATATAAACCTAAAAAGATTAATCTTTTTTTTAACTTCTTTTTTAAAAGTCCTTTTTAAATACTGTCTATGTTGTACTGTATGATACTCAGGAAAATACATCATCTGCCTCTACATATAACCCAGTTTTTAACCAGCAAAAAGGCCTGGTCACAATCTAATCCACTGCAACCGCTCTGACCGCTCTTTTTATGAAAAGAGAAAGGTAGATCAAGGCACGTACACTTAAAGCTTTGCTGAGGGGAATGGATTTGCCCAGACATAGTGCTGAGCCCAGGCCCAGACTTGAGAAGGCTTTATTTCTGTTGCAAAAAGTGTCCCTCATTCCCTCCCCCTCTCCTCTTCTTATACTTTCTCTCACACACACAGAACAGTCTCAGCTTGCTCATTGTAGTTGGGCTGAACTATTGTGGGTAATTTTGGAGAATCCAGGGTGTTGGCCATGCAAGTAAATAATAATATGAAACAGCTGTGCCTCTGTTTTAAGTGCAGAAGCTTTTGGTACAGTACACAGCTCTAAAATTGAAAACAATCATGGTCATGTGGCCATCTGGAGCCATACATTCCCCTTAGACATAAACATCTCTCAATATAAGCACCTAATTATGTCTTGTTTCCTGTTCTTGTCTTAATTTCTTTAGAGATCCTCCCTGGTTGTGACCATTTATTCTAGATGTCTCTGTCTCTGCAAAACACAGAAAAAAAGGGAGAAAGAGAAAGAGATGAAAACTATAAGAGAGGTTGGATATTAGTGGCGTAGACTAAGGCACAGAACTCTGTATTTATTTTGGACCAAGTTGCCGCAGCCCCAGCCCAAATAGTGGGCTCGGGTTGTTTGTGTGAGCCACAGACTGTAGAGTTCCACCAAGGTGCTTTGAGGCAGGAAAAGGGTAGTTCTTGATTGGTGTGAGGTTGCTATATGGCGGATGCAACATGAAGGATAAGAAGCAGCCATTCCAGGAGAAAACTGTAAGGCCACACTGTGATTAGTGGTTAGCGTTTAACTGGAAAAGAATGCATGGTCTGGGCCCAGTTTGGGAGGGTCATGTCTGGCCCTGATCAGTGTGTGACTCAGGCTTTTCTATGCTCGTATCAGCTCTGATTATGCCATTCATAGTTATGTCTGTCCAGATACACTCTTTTTAGCAGCACAGAGTGAGCACACTGCACCTCTAAACAGTCCTATGCACTAAAAAGGATGAACAACGTAAATTTAAATGCTTGAAACTCATACTGCTGCTGTCATACCTACACACCATATTTCTAATGCACATTCCATATAATTTCGAAATTTCTTTTTTTATTTTATTATAACTTAATAAAATAAAAAATAACTTTACTTAGGTAAATTTAACTTTTTTTCCCCTCAGTGTAATTTTTCTCTTTTTGCAGTAAAATATTTCCTTATTCTATCTTATCCTTAGCTTTTTTTAATTGCTTGAATCAAATGCCTAGGGTAGCCTTTCACAAGTTGCTCAAAATGTTTTCCCAGAATTTTTGTTCACCAGATATACAATCAGGTTTGTGGCCCTCCTTGTGCATCCTTTTTAAGTTTAGGCCACAATTGTTCTATAGTGTTCAGGTCAAGGATTTACATTTATACTTTAACTTTGTTGCCAAATAATTACATTGTGGGTTCATATGATCAGAGAACTCTTGTACAAAAGAACTATGATCACATGCAAACTTCACTCCATGTCTTTCATGTTGGTCCTATGCATCATTTGACTTACAGGGAGCAGAAAGTCAGATTTTATACTGTTATCATTTTTGATTATCATACGTTCTAGATATAAAGTGGAGAGAAAAAAAAAATTGAGGTCTCAATTTTGTCTTTTGTTAGCAATAAGCTAGAAAGCTAACTTAAAGAATTGTTTTTCTTTGTCAAAACATAAAACTGCATTGTCAATTTTAAAGATTTAACAAGTAAATATGTATCTACATTGATAAAAAAAAAGAAAAGAAAAATACTCTTGTGCAGTCAGGGCCATACAAATTTGGACAGCAATGTAATTTTATTCTACAACAGAATCATCACAATAGACATGAAATAAAAGCAATTGAGATGTTCCTAAAGTGTAGATTTTCATTCAGTGGGGTTAACAAATCATTGCATTAACTGTTTAGGAATTATAGTGGAACCTTGAATTACGAGCATAATTCGTTAAGGAAGTGGGCTCATATTCCAAAACACTCGTAAATCGAACCAAAATTTCCCATAATAAATAATAGAAACTTAAATTATTCGTTCCACACAAAATATAAAGTAAAAAATAAAACAAATTAACCTACACTAAACCTTTACAAAAAAGTACAAATAAATCCCGACAGATAAGTGTTTCCTTTTGTGCATGCAGGCACACAATGTGTGTGTGTGAGTAAATTAAGAGGACAAGAGGAATCAGCCCCTCCAGTCTCCCCCCTCTCATCTTACACAGTAAACCTTTCTCCTCTCTTATTTGAATCACACACACACATTAACGGAAAGACTGTTTTGTCTGAAAAATTTGCAAAATTAGCAATGACACTTGTGTGAGCGCATACTAACGGAATCACTGCTGTAAAGTGAGACAAACAAACAAATGAACCGGCACTTTACCTTTCAAAAGAATCGCAACAGAGCAGTGTTTCTGTGTAAAGCAGAAAGTGTGTGTGCGTGTGTGGGTGTGTGTGAGAGAGAAGCCGAGAGAGGGTGGGGCGGGGGCTGTAAAGGCAAGAGTGTGTGTGTGTGTGAAGGGTAGGGCTGTAGCTCTTGAATATTTTAGTAATCAAGTATTCTACCAAAAATTGAAACGATTAATCGAGTATTTGGATAAAATGTGCTTTTGCTTAATTAAACAGCAATGTAAAATATATAAGAGAAACTAAGATTGATTGGTTTTCTTTTTAGAAAATCTTTTATTTTTTTAAATGCATACAGCATTTTATCAAAAATAAACATTGTCATTATTCACAATACAGAGAATAGTTTATACCCCTATCTTACCTATGCGGTTTGACTCACAGTGAGATGCAGTGTTAGGCACCATGTGCCGCCACGATTGCCCGCCTGCGTTCTGCGATGTTCTGCAAGGTCTGCAAGCTTCCGCGAGGACCGCCAAATAAAATTTTAACACGTTAAAACATGTTTTAAAGGCAGCTTAAAGATGTTTAATTTTTCGTGTGGAAAGATGGAAACGTAATTGCAGCGCCAAAACTCGCAGTGAATCATGATGAACTGTACTTCCGGCCAACGCACAAAACCGCGTAGGTGAGATAGGGGTATTAAAGTTGACTGAGATGAATTAAGTGCATTACAGTGCTATATATTTTTATTTTAAAGCCTTTTCTCAGATGCAAAAACTAAAAAAAAAACAGATGTTAATTATACCAGTGAGAGACCCGTATTAAGACCCAGCGGGGAAGACTATTACCCACAATACCGCAGCACAAGAAAAAGAAAAAAAGATTGGCTCAGTTGTGATCATGTGACGGTCTGCGTCAAAACAAGAAGCGCATGCGTCATACATGATACTCGGTACTCATAAACCAAGACTTCCTTGATTTTTAAATCAAAATTTATAAAAAATGTTTGCTCGTCTTGCGGACCCTCGCAAACCTTGTTACTCGCAATCCGAGGTTCCACTGTACAGACATTTTTATCATTCCACATTTACAGGCTAAAAAATAATTTAATAACTAACTGAGAGGCAGTTTAAGGGTCAATTGTGGAATGTTTCCTTTTTATTTCACAATAAACATGTTTCTTCTGAGTGAAAAAGACCACTGTCAAGCTGAAAAAAAAAAGAAGAAAAACAGAAGAAAAAAGTTATTAGTTGCTCAGTCAAGTTTCTTTTAAAAAGGATGAATGCACTTATGATCTCAGCAACACCAAAGGTACACCGATACGCCGCCTTAGACAACCTAAGTGTATTTTTGCTAAATTCTTCCTTGGCTACATCAAAACCCTCTCAAGGACATTCACAGAAAATGCTAGCTTAGACTTTGTTAGAAAAAAAGAAATGCCTACATAGTTGTGATCTGAGATTAATCCCTGTCAGAATGATGAGAAAAAAAAGAATGGAGGAGGAAAGGAAGGGCTTGTGAGCCTAATGATAACACACCATCTGTCCAAAATTGTGGTGACATTGTTAAGGCATGGGGATGTATAACTGCTAATAGGATTGGGTCACTGGTGTTTATAGATGATGTGACTGAATTGTGAAGGGTTTAGTATACTGCATCCAGGACATATGAATAATGACTGAGATCATATTGCAATGAACCCAAGTATGTCACAAACATCTAACCCAAATGAGCATGCTTTTCTTGTCGAAAAAGAAAACTGAATGCAAGAAATAGTTAAGAAGCAGCTGAAGCAAGCAACAATAAAGGCCTGGCAAAGCAACTTAAGGGAGACTATTAATCCCCGTTTACACTGCAGGTCTCAATGCCCAATTCTGATTTGTTGCCTATATCTAATTTTTTTGACCGTCTGTTTACACATTCTTTCAACTATGACCCATATCCGATTCAAGTCTTTACACTTGCCATACCATCTGAAACATCGCACATACTTAAAGGGAGGTTCTTGCGCTACACACTAGCCAAGATGGACGAAGACGAAATATGCTTGATGCTAGCTCTGCAATATATGCTAAGTTCGCGAAACGTCACCATGGTTTTGAAACGGAGGAGGGGGAAAAAAACGCCATAATTTCTGCCTGTGTCATACATGTTAAAAAGCCTTAGATCAATCTTTATATGCTTATAAAAGCCTCAAAACACGTGTGTCAGAAGGCGCATGTGTCTGCGTGCCCACAAGTGATCAACACGTACTCCCACTAACAAGTTAGTGGATTTAATAATAGATACAGTAAATTAGATTTTTTTTTTTTTTTTTTATAGGTGGTATACTCTAAAGCAGTGGTCCCCAAACCAAGGCCCATGGCCTGGTACCAGTCTGTGGATCAAATAGTACCGTATTATATTACCGTATATAGTAAATAAATAAACATTTCCATTTTATGTGTTATCTGAGTCTAGACGATATTTTACTTTGAAAAACCTTTTATTTTGACAAATGACCGGATTCTCTCCGTTACACCATGAGAGCTGCTGCAAAGATTTCTCTCCAAAAAAAAAAGGTACCACTGGCAGCACATTTCAGTGATAAGAAATGGGTCGCACGCTTGTGAGTATTAGCGGGCATGACAATATGCAGAAGCCTTATCTGACAGTTTATCCATGTGTGTGTAAAACATCTTTTATTTTGGGTCTGTATGCGTGTGTGTACAGCACACATGATAAACAAATCAATTAGATAGGTTAAAAATCCACTTTCTCTCTCTGCTCAAGGCTGCTCTTTGTGTCTGTGTGCGTGCGCATCATTGGACACCGTACCCCACACCACCACACCACCACACACAAACAATGACACTGCTCTGTCGTGATTCTTCTCAAAGGCAAAGTGCAGGTTAATTTGTTTTATTTTTACTTTACAGCAGTGATTCCGTTAGTGTGTCGCTCAATCGAGTGTCATTAGAGAGATTTCTTGGAGGGGGGGTCAGATAAAACAGTGTTTCCGTTGTGTGCGTGTGTGTGTGTGTGAGTGTGTGTGTGTGTGTGTGTGTGAAAAGAGTGGAGGAAGGGTGTGTAAGACGAGAAGGGGGAAAGGGAAAGGGGCTCCTTACTTTAGCTTCACACACACACACACACATACATACACACATACACAGTGCCTGCGTGCACAAAAGGAAACACTTATCTGTGGGAATTTATTTTTACTTTTTTTAAGGTAAAGTGCAGGTTAAATTGTTTTATTTTTACTTTTTTTATTATATAAATTTATATTTTTTATGTATTTATTTTTTTGGGCTGTGGAGCGAATAATTTGAGTTTCAATTATTTACTATGGGAAAATTCAATTTGGTTTAAGAGTGTTTTGGAATACGGAATGAATTATACTCATAATCCAAGGTTACACTGTACACTGAATTCACCCAATTTGCACCACCATGTTTCTAAATCTGCATGCTTTCTCCTCACTATCTAAATTCTATGGATTCTATATCTGTTTATTTGAAAACGTACCATAGCCAGTGTTTGCATGACTGGACGCCACCCCCCACTTGTTTTATTAGGACACATGCATCTTTATGCAAAAGAATCACAGCATGATGCAGCCCATCGGCATGCCATCATAAAAGCCAGTTAGGTGTGTTCACTAAATAAAGTCACAGAAATTAATTACAAGCAGAAAACATATTGTGTTCTAGGTAACTTACTTTGGTTCTTACAAGTCACTTAAAACTGTTATTTTATTTGTGTAAGTTAGTAGAACATAAAAATGTCTACTGACAGTCACTCATTTATTATAAGTGCTGCATAAAATACATTTGTTAAAAAAAAATCTCCAAATAGGCACTAGTCAGTAGTGCACTCATAGAACACAACATATAGGCCCTTAATTCATGTATGAAAGCACTCATTTAGTTGTAAAAATCAACAGAATACACCAAGTGACAAATTTCCGACCATAGTCATGCAATAGATGAAGTGCTGCTGAAATAACAAGGGGCTCAGCCTCCCCAAATCAAAAGTACTTTGTAATACAGTCATGGAAATTACAAACCAAATGTCTTGTGTTGTGTATAAAATAAATTTTAGTGCATGATCCACCATCCTCTTATCGCCATGCCTGAAAGTTTCCTGGTTGAAGCATTCAAATAATGATGAATATGGTCCAAACACTCACATGCACCAAGCAATGCAATACTAAGACTTTACTAAAAACTAGTTCTTGCAACTGAACAAAGTAGCTGACCAAAAATATTGTGCCTTTGAGCATGAACTTGTCCTTGAATTTCCGTCATTTGATGAAGTACCCCCTGGCATGCCGGCTCGGCATCATTCAAGCCATGTGTGGCTGCCAGTGACAACAGGCTCTGATCCAAGGGCCCAAACTCAGTGCACTCCTCAATTAGGCACAGGGTTCCTGGAGTTGCCTAACTGGTGCAAAACATACTTCATCATCAATTAAGCTAAGCTGCTCAGTCATCATTCCAGGGAGAGCTTTTGTTCATGTATTTTATCTAAACAGGCTAGTAATCATAGATAATATCATATAATGATTTAAACCATTAAATCCGCCTTTATGATGGAAAATAACTAGCTCCCTAACACCAAGCCTATCCGCGGAGCGACAGTAAAACGATCATTAGGGGGACAAAAGGGTCGTCGTTACAGCTGGAACTGGGAGCTTCAACCATTTCAATAAAACTGTGCGTTGTCTCAGATATCTGTCAAAAGCTAACGAGGCTCGGCAGCGAGCGGTGCGACATCAGTGCGTTACAGTCCACATTCGGGGTTAGTGAGTTTGTGAAGGCGGGCTTACCTTTTGGAGAAACTGAGAAAATAATATGGTCGTGCTGGCTTCGCCTCGAAGCGTCGTGAAACTTTCCTGTTGGAGTGGTAATTTACACAAATTTCCCGTGTTTAGTTAAAAATCTATTCGAATAATCGTCCGCTCGTTTATAGGATCGTTCTGCACGCATGAATACACGTCGCGTCACCGTTTAGCAATCTGGCTCTATAGCGGTCTACTGTCAGACCATTGTCGTTTTAAAACGGACAGGAGAAAGAAAAACAAGAAGAAAACTCCGCCGAAACCGAATCAAAGATTTGAACAAAACAAAAAGGCGGCAAACAGCCCAGTTAACGTTACTTTTAAGGAATGAGATTATGACTTGGAGTCGAGAGCCGAACCTCAGTGTGGCAACACTTCACAGTCTTACGGGCTGAAGTCCAGTAACGTCGGTCATAAGAAAAATAGCCGGTGTCGATTTTTTTTCTGAGGATCAAGGTGCATCACGTATTAGCAAAGCTTGGTCTAATGGGATTTTCTTTGGGTGGTCGTTCTTCTGGGGGTCTCCGGGGAGGGAGGGGGCCGCGCAGTGCAAGAGAATGAAGAGATGTCTTGTCCAGATAATATCTCCGTAAAACGTTTTTTTTTTCCTCGCTAGTGTTTCCTCGTTGTTTTTCTTGTCTTGCTGAGACAATTACGCGCTAGGCTGGCGATAACAGCCAACACCCCCATGGACGAGCCCGCGTACGGTGTCTCCCTCCCGGTGCGGAGCGGACACTGGCCCTGACTCCTTCACCCAAACTTGCTCCCAGGCTCTTTCCGCTCCGCGCATGCGCAGTGCTCCGCCCCATCGACAGGGGCTGTGCTCGGCTCCTTCCCTCCGCCTTGCCTTGCCACGATGCGGCCACGTCCCAGCCTGCGCACTACAGCCACAAGTGTAAACCAGCACGCCACCTAGGTCTCCCACAGCTACAACTGCGCAACTTAGTATAGCCATAAAAATAGTACGCCACCAATAAAATAGTCGACATTTTTGTCTCGTTAGTATTGTAATCTTTTAAACCCATCACAAAAAGTAGTTCCGTAAATTACTAAATCAAATAAATAAGTTGCATCATAATAAATCAACAATTTGCTCAAACACATATCACAGCTAGGTGTAATAGTAAAGTAAGAACATTTCCACACCCACGATGCAAAAAGAATTCACAGGGCTGAGGCATATGACACATCAAAGGATATATGCGCTCACTGTTTTGTTTCAAACATTAAACCACAGTAACCTGCATGGAAGCGAATAACCTTGATAAAAATTATTTATAATTATTATTATTGTTATTATACAGTCTTTTATTAGCAATTCTCTCTCTCTCCCTCTCTCTCCCTCTGTCTCTCTCTCTCTCACACACACAGGGGCGGACTGGGACCAAACTGACCCACAGCAGCCCACATCATAATACATTGCCTCATTAATGTAGAGATAAATTTTTAACACCAGTTTCTAGTATAAAAATATAACACAATACATAAATCAATGCTATTTAATGCTATAAAACTATAAAGACAACATTTTAAAAAGAATGGCAATAAAACTGGACAGGTAAGCTGAAATACAGTCAGTAGCAGCATTAGCTCACCCTAGTAAACTAGTTACTTATTTTAATTATAATGGTAGTCGAAATTATGCTGATAAACATTATTTTGAATTAATATTGACTACCATAATAATTACTAGCACAAGTTAATGCTGCTACTGATTTTATTCCAGCTTACCTTTTCATTTTGATTCTTTTTTACTTGGCTCTGGTAGATCAGGAGAGAAGTGTTGGTCATCATCAGCAGGCACTGGTTCATCATCACTGACCCTGCGGCACTTGCAGCTTACACTGATGAGTGGTATATCTTACACTGCATCAAGATGACCACCTGTGAAATGTTCATGATATTTCACAAACAAAAAGGAGAATTTGTCTTTTCCTCATGAAGTGTTTAGGTAAAATTCCACCCATACAAATGTGACATATATGCAAAGAAAAAAATCGGAAAGGGGCAAATACTTTTTCATGGCACTGCACATGTAGTCAGATTGTTTCACTGGCATGAAACTGTGGCAGGTGGAGTTATAGCATTTTCAAAATCATACTAACTTTACACTGATATGAATAACTTTGAGTGATGAATGCTTTTTAACACCCTTGTGACAAAATAAGAGACAATTCAAAGAATATTTTCTAACAGCCTGTAAATGATAAATTTTGGCAGTATTGTCTTGCAGCTTTTGAAATAAATAAATAAATAAATCACAATAATGTCTCATCATCCCAGAATGTCTTATTTTGCTGTCAAACTATTTATAAGCCTCCTGGGTCTCTGTGAGACTGGTGCTAGTGGTCACTGAAAATATTGTTCTTATATGTAGTTTTATATGTTGTTTGTCTTATTGTTCTTTACTTTGTTTCTTTGTTTTACAAATATGACGCAATATATGTTTAGTGATGCTTTATATATATATATATATATATTTTTTTTTTTTTTATACTAGTATGTGGTTTTAAAAATTAATCTCCACTTCAATGAGCCAGTGTATTATGATGTGGGATGTGGTGGACTGCTGGATCCAGTCTCGCTGTCCCTGACCAGTTATAGGCAGAATCTGTTTTTTTAAGCATTTCACAGCATTTACCTCAAAAGATTTTTCCTTCTTTCACATGACTTTTAGCTCCACCTTTTCTTGTGTTTCAGAACACAGATGGAACAGACCAAACTAATTAATATTAAGGGAGGGCGATACATCCGCATGTGCAGTAACATAAACACGCGCTGATTCTATTCTGAAGCCTTCCTCAATCTGACCCTGCTGGGTCACGTCTCTCACCACCTCCTCCTCCGAATCAATTTTAATAGCTACTCCTTCTCCGTCTGTGTACCTAACGTTGACGTTACTCTGTTCTACACTCCCTTGTGCCGCTCCGGCTGCTTGAGCACTCTGGACTGTCTGCACTGTTGCTGTTGATGGCCCTACACCAGCAGCTGCAATTGAATGTGTGGTGGTGGCAAACATTTCTGTGATTTTCGCACATTTTGCTGCTTCCACATAGGCTTTTGCGTCTTTTTTCACGCAGCCTCTCTGCCCCCCCCCTTGCTCTTTTCTCTCTTTTTACTGGTTTATCCATTGTTATAGACAGACTCATTTGAAGGGGAGATGAGGGCTGGCCAGGAGGGAGGCAGGGCGTGGCCTGAGATTTCATTGGAGTAGCCCAATGTCCTTTAAGACAGTCAACCAATGGGCCGCGATTCGTGTCTCAGATACGCTACAGTTGCGGTAATAACTAAATTGGCCTAATAAACTTTTTAAAAAATATTAAATTATGACTGACAGCCCCGGCCCAAAAATGTGCGTTGGCCCACCGGGCATTGCCCGGTATGCCCTATGGTCAGTCCAGGCCTGGCTGGAACTGAACTGCTGTTATAAGGCCATAAGGAAAACGCTTGTTAGTAACACTAATCACAAATAAATGTTTCGAGTTTGCTAGGGAGCATAAAGATTAGGCTTTGCAGCAATAGAAAAAGGTCTTATATACAGGGGGTCTGATAAGTTGAGGGACCCGACGATAAGTGTGTCAGAATAACGGGAGAGAGCATAAAGTGATAGGGAAGTAAGCATGACGTGTCTTTCATCTGCCGCATGACATTTCCGTGATTGATTACTGCATCTACAGTCCTCAGCATTGCCCATTTATTTGTGCTTCTTCAAAATAGCTTAAATAGCACACCTTGAAACAGCAGTCTGCTTAGAAATCATCGCCTGTAAGAGACTTTGCTGAAGCAGTGTAAGTACCTTTTACCTTGTTGCTCTGCTTAGTCTTGCCACTGTGTATGACCGGTGACCTGAAACCTTTATTCACAACCTCACCTTAGCAGCAGAGTTTGGCTGTTGTGTGTGAGTGTGTGTGCCCTGTGATAGATTGGTACCACACAGATGGTGTACCCTGTCTTATGCCCTAAGTCTTCTGGGATAGGCTCCAGGCACCCTGAAACCCTGTACACAGGAAAAAAGTAGTACAGACCATGAGTGAGTGAGAAAGTTAGTGAGTGAGTGAATTGAAGTTATTTTGACAATATGAAGATATGCATAACTGCAGTAACAAGCTGGAGCTAGTGACCATAAAGACTTAAGACTAAAAGAGCTGGAGATAGCACTGGAGTTGAAGACAAGGCCTGCTTCTTGTGTCTCCTGTCCCTGTTCGCACAGCCTAATCTGTGCCTGCACTGTACCTTTGAGTTATCACTAGATAGCTAGAGTCTAGAGTCACTGCAAGACAGCACCCCACATGTAAGCACTTTTGATGCCATTGTTTAGGGGAAGTGAGGTAGTACTTATTTCTCAGTGTTTGAACACATTGCTGTAACTCTGCTGTGGCCCAGAAATATTTGGTCCATATTACAGTGCAGGTTATGGGTATAGTATAATACTGTAAGTATGTTTCGGTTTTGAGTTTGAAACTGAATCTGGATTATAATACAGTCAAATCAGGTGTGTTACAGGTGGATGAACCTGTCCTTGAAGCTTATCAGCAGATATTTTGAAAGCATGCCAAAACTGCCAGCAAATGGATGATTTGCACAAGAAGTAAAGCTTATACTGTACCTTTAATCAGTTCGGGGAATTAATCTTGCTCGAAGTATAAAAATTTTTTATTCTTGACAAAATATGAAACAAAAAATGAACAAAATATCTCTTTGCTCAATGTCTTATCACCTCCATTCCACAACGCGAAAGTTTTTGTCACAATTCTGGTCACTTGAATACCGCATCACCCCTAGATATGTGGCATTAATACATGTTGGGAGCTGTGAATGTGTATTTGTAAAACAGGTTATTAATTTAACATAATTTTTAGGTTGCACAATGTCCACTGATGAGACTTGGGTACAAAACTGTTCATAAACATTTCAGTCCTAAAACTCCCTTTATTTCTCTATATAATCCCCTGCTACACTAATGTACTTATCTCAACATTTCACTAGTGCTTGGATACTGCTAAGGTAAAAAGTTAATACAGAGCCATGATTGGAATGCCTCCTTCATGTCTGAAATGCTGGCCTTCCTGGAATTCCTTTAATGGCCCAAACATGTAACCCAAGTGCTGTTCATGAATAATTGTGTGTATAATTCCCACAGACAGACAGGTATCTTCTGCAAGTTGGCAACAAGTTCTGCAAGTTCACAAGTGATTCCACAAGTTCTCTTTTGCAATCCGTTAATTTTTAAAGATCAGGCACTGAATATTCATGAGAATGACTGTAGTGGGCTCTAACCCAACTTTGCCCAGGATCATTATTCATGGATAAACAGCCATCCTTAAAACATTTGCACCGTTCAGATGCTTTACTGGGTCTAAGACTACATCATCATAATGCTTAGTATCTTCTGTAAATGTCAATCAGTTTTACACCCTTAGTTATAAAAAAATTTATCCCAGTGAGTAAATAAACTCCATGTTTGACTTGTAATAGTCTATTTGATTTAAAAGTTAAATGGCTTTTTTAAATGATGCAGTATTATATTATTTATTTTTTACTGTAACCAGTATGACCATGCACATATTAACGTTTGAGGCCTTAATGTTATTGTGGGGAACTTGTCATTTTTGGATCAACTGTCATATTCATGTTCATGCAGATGATTCACAGTTTTAAGATGTTCTGAATGATTGCTAAATTACATGTTCAATACAAGCTTACTTTCCACAGAAAAATATAAGAAAGTTACAATAACAATATAACAATGTTGCACGAAGGGCCATTTGTTCCAAAATTAACTACAAAAAAAGCAAATGATTTCCCCTTCACTACCAGGTAGACGTTGTGTATGTATACTTGCTAAACAAGTTGAGCGTTTTGTCTAGAATTATAATCTGCATGAGAAATAGTTAGGTCAGCATTATCCATTTTTAAAAGGTCATTCTAATTTTTTTTCACAAAACAAATAGTTTTACTCCCCAACTTATTAGAAAGTTAAAGCTTATAAATTAGAGGACAAAAGCACAAACTGAAATAAAAGCACCTGTTCATGTTTAGAATGCCTAATTCATTTTGGAATTCATTCACGAGTGAGCTTAATTGCTGCCCAATGCAATGGCTGGGAGTACTTTATTTTGTACACAGCATGTATAGCATGAGCAGCACATTCACACAAGAACCTACATCCAATTCAGCCTAAGCATGAACCGGAGCACATTCAACAGGTCACACACACCCACCCACACACACACACACAACATGGCCGAAGCCACTACCCCAATCACCCTTCCCCAACAGGATGAACACATAGAAACCCCCGTAAGACATGCTGGTCGTCAGCAGCCGCCCCGCCCACGCCACAATATTATAAGACTTTGCTGCAAGAAAAGTCAGCCGACTTGCATTTTGAGCTAAACTTAGCAACAAAGATAGTTACAATAAAATGTTATAAGCTATGTGGATAAGCTGATGTTTATATTATTACCATCATTATTTCAGTTCACAGTAATTTAATTACATTTTATTTACATTTTATTCATTATTTTATTGATTTTCTTATTTGTCCACTAAATATCTGGTGTCATTATTTAACGTTTTGTAGAAAATTATTTAATCAACGTTTATTTTAATTTCCTCTAATCATCATCTAATTGTGATCTTGGTGCTGCATAAAGTTTCTTGTATCCTTCCCCAAATCTGTGTCGTGTCACAATCCTTTCTTATGGGTCTACAGATACTTTTCTTGATCTCATGAATTTGTTTTTACTCTGACATACACATCTAATGTGAAACTTAATATACACAGGTAAATGCCTTTTCTAATTACACTAAATATACCTTCACATTATACATTATGTGACTGTAACCATACCTAACTGTTTTGTTCTTTTCTTTTCTGATCTCTCCTCTCCTGTTCTTTTTCCCCCTCTCTCTTTTTTTCCTATCTCTCCTTCTCTCCCCCCCTCTTTCTCTCCCTCTCTCTGTCGAGGAACACATGTAGTTCAGGAATTTAACTGGAATTTTTTACAGGTCTACCTGAGCCTTCAATAACTACCAGGAATCCATATTAATATCAATTTACATCAAGTGTTATAGCTGAACTGCCTGCCACCTAACACAGTATGAATGCAGATCAATTTCTGCTTTCTGTTTCACCCAAATGAGGATGGGTTCCCTGTTGAGTCCGGTTCCTCTTAAAGTTTCTTCTTATTGCCATCTCAGGGAGTTTTTCCTTGCCACTGTCGCCCTAGGTTTGCTCATTAGGGACTATCTGACCATTTTAATTCATACACATTCACATTCCATACAAACTTAAATAATTCTTTTGATTGTGTAAAGCTGCTTTGCGACAATGACAATCGTTAAAAGCGCTATACATATAAAATTGAATTGAATTGAATTAATTATGTCCAATAAAGTCAATTAGGCACAGGAGAACTCCAGTCAAGTTGTAGAAGCATGTCCAGGACCACTGATAGGAGTACGATGCTCGGTTACAAGTGTCATAACAAATTGTCTGAATAATTGTAATGAATATGTCTGAATATGTAAATTAAATATTTCTTTCTTTCTTTTTTTTTACTATAAACACCTGTTTTTACTTTGTGTGTATAATGATGAGAGGGAAAAATTGCATCCGTTTAAAGAAACACAAAGAAATGCGGAAAACTTTTCTTTTGTACTGTGTAAATAACAACAGTGCAATGCATCAGTGAAATCCAACAGTATTAAACATTGACTATACAAACCAGTTCTCCAGAACAGTACATTTATAGCGATAGATGAACTGTAGAATATCCCCGGCACTACTCAGAAGTTACTTGGTATTACCTTATAGACACATTAAAAACTAATGAGGATTACAATATATTGGATGGTATTACATTTTAAAAATGGCCTGTCATGTAGGCATGGCGGGGTGGGGGCCCTCGTTGGCATGGTAGCCAACCATGTCTGTACTATTATACTGTACACTGCATAAATCAGTTTTAGTAGATATGGGCTATATTACAAAAATATATAATCACAATATTTAAAGACATTTATATGATATCATGATTAAATATTGTCATTTTACCACTATTATAATCAGAACAGAGACACATACACTCACTGACCACTTCATTGGGTACACCTGTTCAACTACTTTTTAACGCAAATATTTATGAATTTGCATGGATTCAATAAAATTGGACAGTAAAAGATTGTAAAAACAATGCCTGGTCTGAAAAAAAATGCCTAGTCTCAATTTCTGCTTCTACATTCAGAGAGTAGGGTCGCCATAAACTGCATAAGAGCATGGATTTTCTGAAGAGAAGTGTTACTATTTATACATGGTCAACCACTGATAGGACTCCTAGCTTTGCACACTTTGGCGAGTAATAAATTAAAATGTAAAATGTACCTACCCACAGCAGTGACATCAAAGACTTTGAATCAGAAACAACCTCCTCAATCCTCCTTTCTGCTGGGGTACAACACAACACAAATTAGACACACCAAATACAACTCCAATATAATAAAAACTCAAGTACAATAATAATATAATAACTTTAAGTAAGTAGTGGTAGTGAAAATTAGTTAATTAATGCCTATTTGTTGAGTATATTTGAATATTGAAAGGTATGTCCCTAATATATTATAATGAATTCATTCACAAATACTACTTGCACAGTACAGTATTCTAGTATGATCCTAGTATTCATGTAAAATAACATACCTCTGCTTATTTTTAATAGACATATTGTTTTTCTTTCTTTCTCACTTTTTTCTGTTTGAATCATATTTTTTATTTTTAAGGACATTAACTCATGTAATTTGAATTTGGAGTAGATCCATCGATTTTATTAAGAATGTTCTATAGGAATATCTCCAAATAATACTTCTTGTCTACAAGAAATCAATAAATTGTTCTAACTTTTGTAGTTCATGTTCATACTGTAATGTTATTAACAAAGGTCATCTTGGTAAACATTTTAGATCTAAAAAAAAGTCTACACTGACCCGTGACCAGCCGAATTGGGCACTATGTGTTATATCAAAAAAAAAAAAAAAGAGTTATCTTTTTTCAAAAACAGATCAGTTCCCCCAAAATACATCTAGCTTTTTTTATTAGTTACAATGACATTGCATTTCTAGACGATTATTGGACTTTTTAGCTTAGCTTTTCTTTTTATCCTTTGTAATGTCAATTTATATGATGAATTTAAGACTGACAGTGATTTATTAACATTGTTAATATTAATAATGTCAAGCACTGCTTTTGCAACATGCATAAAGCATTGACTAAAGAATGACTGAGCATCATTCTCCAAGTTCAGTTAACCCGAATGTAGAATTGAGATGTGCAAAGTTAAAAATATGGCATTGTGTGTCTGTTAGATATAATTAGCCGAACTGATGGGTTAGACCCTCTGTGCTTACATCGTGTAGGTTAGTATAAAAAATTCCAAAAACATTTAATTTCCTTCAAATTTTTGTATGATTCCTAAATAATTATTGTAAATAACTGCAGCACTTCCTCCTCTGCCAGTTCTGATGTATGTAACAACTTAAGACTTACCAGCTAATTCCGAAGAATATTTTAATTAATATATATTCAATAGCTTAATATTTATTTAGAAATCTATATATTCATTTATTCATGTTTTTTAGCTGATATTGAGCTTCTTTTTGTTAAGTCTCTCTTAGTCAGTCAGTCAGTCAGTCATTCGTCTATACCACTTAATCCTGTATATAGGGTTGCAGGTGTCCGTAGCCTATCCCAGGAAACTTTGAAATGAGGTGGGGTATACCCTGGACAGGGAACCAATCCATTGCAGGGCACAAACATACCCTACAGGCAATTCGGAAACTCCAATTAGCCTAATCTACATGAGGAGACTGTGGGAGGAAACCCACCAAGCATGGGGCGACCATACCACTTGAAATTAACCCAGACTCTAGAGGTAGAAGGCGACAGCTCTAACCACTAAGCTGCCGTGTCCCCTGTTTTGCTAAGTCTGTATACTATTTCATTAGCTACTGAAGATTTGTACATAATCTGATTCTAGGCTTTAGCCAGAACATCAACTTCTACTAACTTGGTACACCTTGGTAAGATTTTTTGGACTCTTTAGATTATTTAGCTCATGCATCCTAAACACATTAAACTATTGCCATGTGAGGATGGTTCAGTGGTAACAAATCAGCAAGACAACTCCAAATGCTTTATTTAGTAGGGGAAACCTATAAAACCTGGATTACAGTTGTTCAGGAGCTGAAATTAACTTGGAATTTCCCCAAGACAAGTTTGACAAAATATCAGTTGGTTGTAAAGAAATGGAATCTAAACTAAAGGCTCAAGAAGATAAAGTAAGAATCTTATAAATTACAACAGGATATAAATTACATTGATTATCTACTTTACATGTTTCGGTTTTACCAAATATTAGTTGATTAAAGCTTTATTTGATAGCTGTAATTATCACAATATCATACATCTGCCAGTACACTGTATTTGAAAGTGTTGTAAGTCTGAAGTCTGGAGTCTGATAAAAAAATTAATATCGAGTGACTGAGATTTCTCAAAATATGACGTAATCTGGTTTATCATCATGTCATAGGTAAAAATCTGTAGAGGTTATATTACCAGTGATTCATCATTATTTGTCTTGGCGATATTAATTTTGGTAGGCATAATAGGTAGACAAAAATGGTGAATATTCTTGGTTGAGGATCACATGCCTATTTTATGATTCGACTTAAAGCTAAAAGGTGACTGGCATCCCTTGATAATCCTGAAAAATCGCAGTTTGACAGTGACATGACAATAGGCTTATTTAATTGGTTAATCCTTTACCAATTTTTCACTAAGGGAAGCCAATTTTGGCCTGGCTTCCCCTCTGACATAGCATTAATCTATTGTAGGAGGGCAGTATACATACTGCCCTCCTACAATAGATTAATGGGTACTAAGTATTGTTACAGAGTATTTTATAATAAGTCAAACACTGCCCCTTTAAATGATTTTTGATTAATGTATTATGAAACACTATAGTGTTGACTTATTGTAAAATACTCAGTAACAAATGTGGAATAAATGGCAGTCCACGACAGCACAGAAGACCTTATTACTAAAACAAACTGATAGACACAGAAGTGTTAACAAGTACAGTCTGGGGACAGGGGAAGCCTGGCATCCCTTGGTCTCTAGGAGAAAATGCCACTGATAACTACTATAAATATCTACAATACTTCTGTCTTATTGATAGCTACCAGCATACAACACACAAGAATATATTACAACAACAGAGATAAACAGGGACAGCTGCTTTTTGTACTGTACCTTTTGTCAAACCTTATATCAGTTTCATTATTAGATCATTAAAAATATAATCAAAACATTAATTTTATTTAAAACAGGTTGCACAGGATTTTTCCATTCTCTACTGCTGTAGTAAATGTGTGCAACCTCTTTCCTCCTAACAGGATTATGTATAAAATCCAATCACAAGTGGTCACTAGAGATTCAAACTGGAGATTTAAGAAAAAAAAAAAATTGCCTTTTACCAAGCCATTTTTGCTCCAGTTCCATTTATGATGTATGAAATTCAAGTACAGTTGGACACTGGAGGCATGTTTAAAATGCTGAGTATAAACAGCTGTGTCCACTTGTGATTAGATCAATGTGGACATTAAAATAACAGTCTTACAACACCCACTTTTTCCTTCTTCATCTCCAAGATGGATGGCTGTGGCATCTTGGAGATATTAATCTATTGCTTAATAAGGTTAATTATTTACTTGCTTCTGTCACTCAGAAGTTCATGACTTTTGTTTTATACTTGTAATTTGTTTTATATTTTAGATGTGTACTTGCTAGACCATCTCATTTTTTTCATCTGACAGATTTTTATTCATTTTTTTTTTTTTTTACCAGGTGACTTACCTGATGCATCCCTCCTAGTTTACCCAGGCTTGGGGCCAGCAATGCATCCAGAGGCAGGGATTTGAGCATGGCAGGTGAGAAACCTACCACTGAGTCACCAATGCCCTCAGTAATAATAACAACACCAATAACAATAATTTAAACTCATATGGTGGCAGGGAACAGATATTGCTTTTTCTGTGTTCTTTAATTTTACTTTTTATTGCAGTGTATGGTGGGGTAAAGGACAAAAAAACAGAAAATAAAAAAGGTTGAAAGTGCCTACAGTTCCTTTCATTTAATCAATTATATGCCCTAAGAAATTTTTGTTCTACTGTTTTGTTTATTTATATCTAGGATTTTTTAGTATATACCTCAAAAAATACCTTTTTAAACGTATGTAGGACTGAAATTAACTTCTGCGCTCCTGCGTGTGTTAGGAAGTAACTGTTTCACTTCAGGTACATTTTATCGTAGCATTCTAGCTCATTATTAGCAGTTAGCAATGTGAGCCTTTCATGTATCATGCAGAAGGATGTTGGCCTGCTCAAGTAATGCATTTAATATTAAAAATATAATAATAATGACAACGCCTTGGATAAACTAAAATTTAGCACGGTGGCATTTGCCCTTCATTTAAAAATCACTTTTCAAATATTGCAAATATCGGCCTGTCTAACAAACGAGTTGTGATCAAATGATCAAATATAAATAGTTCTAGCAGTAACAAGACACTCCGCCAACAGCGTTTATTGGCGTTTTGAACCAAATACTCATGTACACACTTCCGGGTTCTCCTTGCCCGCTCCCATTTTGTTCCTTCAGCGCGCGTGCCGCTTACTGAAGCTGCCTTCCCGCGGCGGGAGTGGCGGGGGCGCGCGAGCTGCTCTGTGCCTCCGCTTCTTTCATACAAGCAAAATGGTGTACGAAATCAACACGAGTGCACGCACGAGTCTCTAAGCGCCACCCCCTCGCGCTCCTTACTGTTTTTGTTCAGTCGTGCCAAATCGTCAGCTGAGCTCGTGCGTTCGCTTTACTACTGTACAGCCATGTAAGCGCGCTCGTGGCGATCAAATACATTTATGCATTTTTTAAATAATAATATTTAATATAGAAATTTAACGAATATATATATATCACACAACTAACTGCGAAATAACGAGTGATTTTCTGAACTGTTTAAAAAAATATATAATTTCGCCATTAGTGAGTAGCTAAAATGCGAAGCTGCAGTATACTTTAAATACTGATTTGTTTACAGTATGTGCCGCCGGAACACTGCGCTTCTGTAGTGCAGTGTGATTCCTACCAGCTGTTTCCCGCCTTGAAAGACACCCGATCAGCTGCAAATACACACACACACACAGACGTACATGCAGAGGGAGGGCGGCAGGCAGAGGGAGGCTGAAAGAGAAAGAGCGCCACACACTACGAGGGAACCCCATCAGCTGGAAGTAGAGTATCATTGCAACTCCTCACGCTTCTGCGTTCGTATGCAACTGCACATTCAATCTCACAGACTGAACTGTTCTTTAAATTAAATGCGCCATTGCCTGCGAATACCCGGCAAATTCACAACAAGCGAGGAGTTAGGAAGATCCGCGGACTCAAAGCTGGAGAGGGAAGCATGGAGTATTTCATGGTACCAGCTCAGAAGGTGCCCTCATTGCAACATTTTAGGAAAACGGAAAAAGAAGTCATAGGGGGGTTGTGTAGGTATGTATGCACACCTTTTCAACCTCGAAAGTCTGTGAATATGTTAAGGCTTGATTTGTGCTTTTATCGCCCGCCAAGCATCAAAGTAACGAGGCAACACGCTCGATCTCAGCGGTGTGTTATTGTGTGTACGGACGGATCTCTTGGAGTAAGATGGGAAATAGCGTAAATAAGACCCAGTTTTTTGTGTTGATTTGGGTATTATGGTATTAGTTTTAAACTTGTGCGCTATCGCACAAACGTTACTTCGCGAATAATTTGGTTAAATCCACACATTTTGCGTCTAACAAACATAAACCACGTGGTTCCATGCACACCACGCCGCTGCTCTGCTGCAAGGCGATTTCAAATCAGTGGACTTCTTTTGAATGCCGCTCCGCGTTTTGTGTTATTTTCTGCGTTAACCGGTTTAAAGATCATGATCTGGTGTGTATATGAAATTTTTGTGAAAGTTGAGGCCGAGCATCGCGCTCCTGCACGCGGTGTGTGTGTTGGGTTGCGAGAGCGGGCTAAAGTTATTGTGGGCAGTGCGGCCATGCTTGTGGCTTGTGCTACAGCGAGGATTTGTCGTCGTCTAACTCTTAGCCCGTCCAACGTGTAGAATAAATAACTCGCACATACTCTGTAACTGTAATTTCGTAAACAGGATTAGGTTTTGTGCTTCTAAAAGCGCCAGTAGTTTGGCGGGAGAGTGCGTTTTCAGTGTTTCGACTGCGCCTTTATTCCCGAAGCCCTGCCATGCTGCCGCATGGACAAGCGGAGAGGAAGCTGTGTAGAGAAGCATTGTTGTAATGGCGGAGGGCTTGGATCTGTCATCTTCAACAAGGTTTTATGAGGGTTAAAACTTAACCTTAGCCGATTCTATACTTTATAATTCTAGATCGTGAAGGCAATAAAGCTAGTGAGTAACACGTTGATAAATTAATAAGGGTTTCTTTTATAAGGGGGTGTGTATGTTCAGCAAGGCCCGTCAATGCGTCTGCAACCTGATCGCACGGGGGAAGGCGGGGCCAACTCAGGACGTGGCGACAAGCTTTCTGGGAAATGTAGTTTCAAGACATTCGATTTTATCGTTCGTTGGAATTAAAAGTATATATACCCCAAAAAAAAGAGAAATATACACCCAGTGTCATTTGTAAATTTTATCCCAAAGCAACATCCAAAAATCCAATTTTTATTTATTTGTTTTATTTGTTTACTTGCAACGTGACGGCAACTACTTGCAAATATCGTCTTATGGTCAAGGTGTGGTTTAAGGAAACAATTGTTTTTGTTTGATTTAAAGTTTGATCATTCTTATTTAAAGCACTTGAACTGTGTTTCAGTGTTTCAGTTACTGTACATAATGCCATGATGATGCCACATAATTGTCATTGCACCAATGTCTTAAAAAAGAGGGTTATTAAGCAATTGTTGCTTCAGTCATATATATTTGTTAAGTTTTAGTGTACAGTATGTTGATTTACTAGTATAATATATATATTTAAATTAGGGCTGCATAATTAGTCATGCTAGTTTTTCAAGTCTTACTTGGGCTTAATTACTTTTAGCAAGCTCAAAAGTTTGATCATAATTTTCTGTGATAAGTAGGTGTACCAAAAGTAAACAATTGACTATCATTTATAAATCTGTATTAGTTCATTTTGGTACTAAATCATATTTTGGTAGTAATAATTGATTAAAAAAAAAAAAGATATATGATCACTTTATTTTGCTCAGGGTTGTGTTAAATACAAAGTCTGTCCAAGAAATGCTGTGTTTAAGACATGTATGCAGGCTGCATGCAATACTGGTCTATCAAAGGGCGCCATATCCACACTTATTGATACATGGAAAAAATGTAGCCTAGCTATTTAACTGGTAGCATTTATTCAAGGGGGGAAGTAAAGTGGAGACCCCACCATCACTCCACACAGACAGTAACCTGTTCTCTGGATTTAAGGGGGAAAATTAGCGAGAACAAGGATGCTCACACAGGACAATTTCTGGTAGTGGTGCCCAGACAGAGTGAAATGATGGGTAAAGGCAATTTCTTTTGGGTAGATAAAGTAGGTAGCAATTTTTTTGTGTGAGGCAAATGATTATACATTAAAAATCAAAACATGCATGTACAATTATTTAGTTCTTTCTGAGACTGTAATGTGCATTGATACTATTTTGTTTTTAACTTGGCAGAATCATTGTGATCAGTAATTGGTCTGGTTGGCACAGTGAGTAATGTGTTCACATCACAGCTCCTTGCTCAGCCCTGAGGTCAGGTTACTGCCTGGGAAGTGTTTCTGTGAACTTCTACTGGTATTCGTGTGTGTCAACCCCCAGCCCCCCTAACTCCCGTTCTCTGGATTCCTTTCATCTTCCAAAACATAACAGTAGGTAGAGCTGGGCGGTTTGACCAAAAATTCATATCACAGTATTTTTCTAAATTATATCCATGTCACAGTATTTGGCTGTATTTTTTTTCCATGCATGATTAGGTGTTAACCACATTTTCTAATAAATTGGAGAATAATTGCTGCAGTATATTGGTTTACATTGACCGGACTAGTATTATCCCAGGTTTGATTGGTCTCACAAAATGCTGCTGTTCACAAAGAGGTGACAGTGGCACTCATAATTGTAATGAGTTAAAGAAATCAGAATTCATGACTTGCAGTCATAATACACAACACTTTATTGTGCAAGTTTTGCAACTTGATAACATCTTTAAGCTGGCTACAATGTAAACTATGTCCCCTGTAACTGCAAAATGAAAACTTTATCCACTGGACTTCCATTAAGGCAAATTAACTGAAACAGGTAAATACAAAAGGAGTGAAACTTTCCATTTTGTGAAACATTAATAATATTACTTCAAGTCCAACCTGGTAGTATTCAAGTATTTAAAATATAAAAGAAGTTTAACTTAAAAACGTAGGCAGTCCCCTTAGTAAGCGCGTCTTTGAGTGAGGTCTGAGTCGCGTTTTGTGTTGCAGTGCCAACTTTATCGTTACCTGCAGATGTGGAAGAGGATGCAGATCTTAGTTTCATGCATTCTTTATATTCCAGGACATGTTTGGGGCAGAGGTGGTGAAGCAAATTGCTTGTGTTGCCTCCTGCACCTACAACTTTAGCCCGACAACATTTACATATGATGGTTGTTTAATCAACGTTAGATTTTTTTTTTTTTTTATTAATTAATTTTTTTTATTTCCACACAACCGACATGGCTCCTCTTTTCGGAAGAAGTTCCTCTTTGTTTGTGACATTTTCTTCGTCCATGCTGTTCACCGTTCAACACACACAGGCCGTGCTTCCACCGCTCTCATGCAGACACATACAGCTTGTTTGGTACCACTGCAAAACAATCCCCCTCTCAAACAATGTCCCGCGGCGGGACGTTCCACCGCTCTGTGTTCCCGATGCTTTGTATGCACACACTTGCAGGTATTGGGGTTTATGAAAAAGAAATATAATTTTTTTTTAAAAAACACAAGTATTCAGTGTGAAAAGGTATACTGCCCAGCCCTAACAGTAGGTATGCTTTATCCAGCTTCTGACCTAAATAAAGTACTAATTACTCCTGGTCAGTTTCAGTATTATACTGAAAATTACAAACCCGATTCCAAAAAAGTTCGGACACTGTACAAATTGTGAATAAAAACAGAATGCAATGATGTGGAAGTTTCAAATTTCAATGTTTAATTCAGATTACAACATAGATGACATATTAAATCTTTAAACTGAGAAAATTTATCATTTTAAGGGAAAAATATGATGATTGTAAATTTCATGGAATCAACACATCTCAAAAAAGTTGGGACAAGGCCATGTTTACCACTGTGTAGAATCCCTTCTTTTTTTTTTTTAAGGCCTTGTTCACACGTGTTGAGTTTTTGGATAAACGAACGTGCTCTGAACGTCCTAGACGTTTATGTTGTGTTTTGTAGTTTGTAGAAGCGGTTTCCTCGCGTTCGTTGGGTTTTGAACGGCAAGAAAAAGCTGCATGCGACGTTTTTTTAACGCCGGACAAACGCGCAGCCGGACAAACGCGCAGCCGGACAAACGCGCAGCCAGACAAACGCACGTCGGCAAAGCCCGTGTGAACACTCTCATTGACTCCTATGTGTAGAAAAAACTTGCCGCTTGATCCGCGCTCACCGGACGTTACAAACGCAAGAAAAACGCTGAATTTTAACGCCTGTGTGAACAAGGCCTAAGTCTGCAAACGTCTGGGGACTGACTAGACAAGTTGCTCAAGTTTAGGAATAGGAATGTTGTATCTTTCTTGTTTAATACAGGCTTCTAGTTGTTCAACCGTCTTAGGTCTTCTTTGTCGCATCTTCCTCTTTATGATGCACCAAATGTTTTCTATGGGTGAAAGATCTGGACTGCAGGCTGGCCATTTCAGTACCCGGATTCTTCTACGCAGCCATGATGTTGTAATTGATGCGGTATGTGGTCTGGCATTGTCATGGATGGAAACTGCAAGGTCTTCCCAGAAAGAGATGACGTCTGGACGGAACCATATGTTGCTCTAGAACTTGGATATATGTTTCAGCATTAATTGTGCCTTTCCAGGTGTGTTAGCTGCCCATGCCACACGCACTCATGCATCCCCATACCATCAGAGATGCAGGCTTCTGAACTGAGCGCTGATAACAACTTGGGTTGTCCTTGTCCTCTTCAGTCCGGATGATATGGTGTCCCAGTTTCCCAAGAAGAATTTAAAATTTTGATTCGTCTGACCACAGTTTTTCTCTGCCACAGTCCATTTTAAAAGGGCCTTGGCCCAGAGAAAACGTCTGCGCTTCTGGATCATGTTTAGATATGGCTTCATGTTTAGATTTTTGACCTATAGAGTTTTGGCCGGCAACGGCGAATGGCACGGTGGATTGTGTTCACGGACAATGTTTTCTGAAAGTATACCTGAGTCCATGTTGTGATTTCCATTACAGTAGCATTCCTGAATGTGATGCAGTGCCGTCTAAGGGCCCGAAGATCACAGGCGTCCAATATGGTCTTCCGGCCTTATCCCTTACGCACAAAGATTGTTCCAGATTCTCTGAATCTTTTGATATTATGCACTGTAGATGATAACTTTAAACTCGTGCCAATATTTTTCGCCGCAGCATTGGGGGAATTGGTGATCTTCTACTCATCTTAGCTTCTGAGAGACACTGCCACTCTGAGAGGCTCTTTTTATACCCAGTCATGTTGTCAACCTAATAAGTTGCAAATTGGTCTTTTGGCTGATTTTTATATGTACATTTAACTTTTCCAGCCTCTTATTGTTACCTGTCCCAACTTTTTTGAAATGTGTAGCACTCATAAATTCCAAAATAAGCCATTATTTGGCGTTACATTTCAAAATGTCTCAACTTAAACATTTGATTGTCATCTGTTGTATTCTGAATAAAATATTAAAATTTGAAATTTCCACATTACTGCATTCTGTTTTTATTCACAATTTGTACAGTGTCCCAAGTTTTTTAGAATCGGCTTTTATCAAGTTTGCAAAAACATTAGCAAAAAAACACACACACAACTGCCAAGACAATGGGAAAAAAAAAAATTCTCGCAAAATGCCTTCAGATGGCCTCAGCTTACCATCATTACCTGTAGGATGTGGACTTGGTTATTGCTAATCAAAGACTTTTAAAGCGCTTATGTGGATGCTTGTGCTTGCGCCTTGTTCAGCCTCATAAGCATTATACACTGTGCAAATGCAATAGAGCTTTCCAGTAAAATAAATAGCATTGGATATAGTATAGGAAGCAAAATGTACGTTGAGACATACACATTGTGGCTAATAGTGGTTTTTCCAAGGACTTTATCTAAAACCCTGACACAGCATTAACACTATCATTTGGATTGTTGGTTGATTTTGTGCTCCAAGGATATTCCTGTATCGGTGTTCATACAAAGTTTAATTACGGATTTAACTTTTCCTTCTAAACAAGACAAACAATGCTTGCACATGGAAACATTATTAATTATACCAATTCTTATTTTGGTCGTGAACGTGACTCACTTTATCTAATATAATTAATTTTTTATTGGTGTTAACATATTATAATAATAGTAGTAATAAATCAGTTGCACATTTCCCCAAAATAAGTAGCCATTTTTAGCAGAAATATTACCAATAATTTAGATTAATATGCATGTCTACATGCATGGCTTTAAAATGTGCGATCAATAAACAAAGACCACAGGTGACAAGACCCTAGGAACATTTTTGTTTATGTGAACATTACATAAATTCTTTTAGGAAATACTGTTTTGTGCACATTTAAGATGATTTATGCACACATTTATTGTGGTGATATTGTGTAACTGTATAAATCATCTGTCCCTTACCCAACAAAGTATTTGTCATTTCCTTGATGATTTTGCAATTGTCAATGGATAAAATATTTTTTCCCTCCTTCCAGTTTAGCAAACATCCCCCTCACACCTGAGACGGCACGGGACCAGGAACGACGAATTCGCAGGGAGATTGCCAACAGCAATGAGCGCAGGCGCATGCAGAGCATCAACGCTGGCTTCCAGTCTCTCAAAACACTCATACCACATAGTGATGGAGAGAAGTTGAGCAAAGTAAATCTCTTTTTTTTAATTATTGTGCATGCATAAATGTATAAATTTACATTGGCAAGAACGTTTATTCATAAATAGTTTGGTGAATTAATATGCTTGATAATAGATGGTGTAGGGTAAAGTTGAGTAACTAAGAGTATGGGACTGGACAAGATGCTGGTCTGGACTCAACATCTTATGAATTAAGATAAACAAGGAACAATATTTTTGATTGTGTAAAGCTGCTTTGGGACAATGCCAATTGTTAAAAGCGCTATACAAATGAAATTTAATTGAATTATTTGGGCCGATATGTGCCAAATTTCATAATAATTAAATGTTTATTTGATTAATGACCTAAAAAAAATACATGGTTGGTTCCAACACAAGTTGGTTCCTGTTTTTATTTATGGTATATAGCTGTGATTCAGTTATTCCCTCAGCAGTCTCTCTCTCTCTCTCTCTCTCTCTCTCTCTCTCAAAACTTTCTATCCCAAAGACTTTTCTGTGCTATTGAACTTCACAAAGCGCTTACAAGCGAGATTTCTTCCATAAAAGTTAACTAAAGCCCAGTTCTCACATTGAAGATTTTTACTACAGATTGTTGGGAAATCACAAAATTCAAGCTGTAGGTAGTTAGTATGGTAAGATCGTGGCATAGTGGGGTGTCAGGATGACCTAAAGTAAGGTACCTAAGCTTGCCTGCATGGGATTAAATTCTTCTTATTTATTTATTTATTTTCAACATAAAAAAAATTGCGGTGGAGCTACGGCTTTTTGTGACCCGCCGTATGTTTCCATAGGCCTATCCATGGTTTTTTGTGGCCTTCCGTAGTCGATTGTAGGCAACCATAGTGGTGCTGTGCCAAGTGATGGTATTACTGGTAAGTGGATTTTTTTCTGTAATTTTCGTTGATAACTCTGTGATGGGTTGTGCATGTTAGAATCAGTTTCAAGTGCATGTTAATGACTTGCTGAGTTTAAGTCAGAGCATTTATTTATTTATTCATTCATTCATTGACTCATTCATTTATTCATTCATTTATTCATTCATTCTTATTTGGTCTTAAGAAGTCAGCATTTAGGAGCCACAGCAAGTCACAATTTTAAATACATTGATGTTTTCTTGCAATCCGTAGCAAAAATCCTGAAAGTGGAAACTGGGCTTAAATGTTTTGTAACAACTGACCACATCAATGAATGTTTTACATTGTTAACCTATTGTATTGTAGATCCCATACATTAGTCTTAACTATGTTGAGTGTCAGCCAAGTCCCTATGTATGAGCTGTTACAACAGAATTAATAATGTATTAAAATGTATGTGAGATATGTATACCGATCAACCTGATGACATGATCATGGGCACCCAAAGTTTATTTATGTCTGTTGGAGCAAAGCCTAGCCAGGCACGTCTGACCTCCTCAGAAAAGCTAGTGCAGCACTTGCTGAAAAAAGATCAATGCTGGCTATAGAAGAAAGGCACCAGAACACACAAAGGACCACATGCACAGAGCCCAGCAGGCAAAGATCCCAAGGTCGCTGACCTGGCCTCCAAACTCCCCAGATCCCAATAGAATTAAACACCCATAGAATGAACCGGACAAATAGGTCCGATCCATAGAGGCCCCATCATGCAACCCACAGCATCCAAAGAATCTGATAAGACAACACCGCACACCTTGTAGAGGTCTTGTGGAGCCATGCTCAAGGGTCCAGAGCTGCCCAGGTTACACAAGTGGGATCTATACAATATTCATGTTTAGCGTTGTGTTGGTATGGCTGATTTATTATTTTTTTTTTATGTATATATTTTTCTTTCTGTACTTGACCGTCACCAGTGGTTTGCATCTTGTTGTGAAGTCTCTTTTCCTCTCTTCAATGTAGATTTTGACAATAACACGGCTACTTCCTCCAGAGTGTTCCTGACTTGGCTATATGCTGTTAATGGGTTCTTCTTCATGATGGACAAAATTTTGTGGTCACTTTAGATGTCTTTTTGTGGTCTCCCAGGCTTTTTGCCATTGCAGAACTTGCCAGTTCATTCCAAACTGTTGTATTGGTCACTCCCAATGTTTTTGGGTGTTTTTCAGCCTAATTCAGTTGCATAGACACACTTTTGGACTTCATGTTAAGAGTTTGAGTAAACAACTACCAAATGGTTGTGCATGAATATCAAAGTAGATCAGCAGTTTTGGAAATACTCAGCTCAGTCTGGCACCATAAACCATGCCATGTTCATAGACTCTTAAATTACTTTTGTTCCATATTCTGATGCTCGGTTTGTTCTTCAGCAGGTTGTGTTGAGTGGTCTACATACCTAAATGTATCGAGTTGATTCTTACACAGGTGTACCAAATGAAGTGGCCAGTGTTTTTCATGTGTATGATGTAGGGCTGGGCGATATGGCTGAAAACTGTATCACGATATCAGTGTTTCATATCGGTTGATATCGATAATTATTGATATTTTTTATGTATAAAATATAATGTATAAAAATATATTACATTTAAACATTTTTATTTTAAACTTAACCTTCCTCTGATCATAGTCCCCTCACTTAAGACAGAAATGTCAATAACCATGGAAAACTTAAATAATTAAAATGTAAACATAAGTCTAAAGTCACAATGTTAACAATTATCTCTTAACATTTAAGGTGCAAAATGAAAGGAAATGTAAGAAATGCTTAATAAAGTGTAATAAAATAGTGCAAAGTGCATTTTCTGCTTATGAAGAGGAATCCGGCAGACCAGCACGAGACAACAATATGGCGCAACCAAACGTGATACTGTTACATGATTGGCGTTAGCGTATCAGTCCCTACGTTGCTAGGTTACCAGAGAACGAGTGCCTTTGTTAATGCAACTGTCATAGTTAGAAATGCTCCGATCAGCATTTTTGGGACCGATCACCAAGATCATGATCTGCCGATCACAGAATGGCAGGGGAATGGAAATCTTATCTATAACCTAGCAGAGTTTGAACCATTTGTAGAAATGAAACTAACTCTAAATTAACTATATTAAAAAAAAGAAAACTGTAGAAATAGGCTACAGTCAAGATCTTGAAGAACCACCAAGTGTTTATTTTAGAAAATTAGAACTTAAAGCTACTGTAGACCCAAATAAGGCAGAGTAACTTAAAATTATTCTAAAAAAAGAGGGGTCGGGCAGACCAACAAACATCAGATCAGCTTAATGGGATGTTGCCTCTTAATACACAGATTACATTTTATAATTGGCAGCAAAATGTAAAACTTGTTACACCAAAACTGGCTACTGCTAAGGACAAAATTATGGCATGTTTCTTTTCTGTTATTATTATGAACGTCTGATGTAGTAGAGGAACAACATCAGATCCAGAAAATAAAATAATATAATTCCGACAAAGAATAAACATTATCGAACGTTTTATCGAACACATTTTTTATTGATATCGATCACGTGTCTATCGCGATACATATTGTAATCGTTTTATCGCCTGGGCCTAGTATGATGTAACATTATGATCACCTGCGTAATCTTGAGCTAGCCCTGAGCCGCCAAGGCATGGACTCTATTATACCTTGTGAAAGTATGCTGTGGTATCTTGTACCAAGCCAACATGAGCAGACCCTTTAAGTCCTGTAGGTTGTGAGGCGGAGCCTTCATGAATCTGACTTGTTTTTCCCAGGACATCCCACATATGCTCGATTGGCTTGAGATCTGAAGTGTTTGGAGGCCAACTCAACATCTTGAGTTTGTTGCTGTGTTCCTCAAAACAACAAATTCATAAATTATCTGCAGTGAAACAGGGCATATTCTCCTGCTAAACGAGACCATTGCCATTAGGGAATACCAATTTCATGAAGAGGTTCACTTGGTCAGCAACAATATTTAGATAATAAGTGCATATCAACATACCAGCCACATAAATGGCTGGACTCAATATTTCCCAAAGCAACACACTGCCTCTAACTGCTTGCCTTCTTTCATGTCTCCAGCCATCCACATTATGTAAAAGAAAAAACATGATTCATCAACCCAGGCTACCTTCTTCCATTGCTCCACAATCCAATTCTGATTCTCACATTGCTTTTGGCAATGGACATGTGTCAGCATGGGCACCCTGACTGTTTGTGGCTATGTAGCCCCATACACACGCAACGGCATTACACAGTGTTTTCTGACACCTTTTTTTTTATGTATGATTTATTTATAACAAATACACAACACAAAAATAAACAATCAAAACATACAAAAAACGCAATCACACAAGACATTAGAAAGACCAAAATGAAAAGTTATGGAGAAAATTACAAAAACAGTAATATTGGAATGAAAACATATGGATGAGATCAGCAGGATCGCAATGACTTTTATCACAGTTAGAGTCAGTGCCAGAACTTTGCACGGCAGAACTCCATGACGAGCACAGATAGAAGAGGTATGTATTCTTTTCAAGACTTACTAAGGACTAATATCTATACCAAGGTCTATGGACCAAACATATCATAGACCATCTGCAGCAGAAGAATTAAGTGAGAGGGCAATATAATAAATTTCTGAGATCGCACCTTTAAGGTTAGGATCCAGTTTAAGAACAGAATCAAGTGGGTTAGAAGAAGGAATAGCAGGGAATGTGGAAAAATGAGTTTGGGTAAAATCCCGGGCCTGTAAGTGTCTGAAAAAGTGAGTGTTTGGTAGTTGAAAAGCATCTTTTAATTGGTCGAAAGAAGCAAAGATACCATTAATGTACAAATGCGTAACTGAAACAATCCCATAATCTTTCCAAATCCCAAAAGTTTTATCTGTAGGGGGGGGGGGGATAAAGGACTTGAGTGTAGGGAAGATGACAAAGGTATGGCCTGGAGTCCGAAATGTCGCCTAAATTGGGTCCAGGTCTTAAGACTGGCTTTAACTATAGAATTTGTGGAATATGATGGAGCATGTAGTGACAACGGAAGGCACAACAGAGAAGTAAGAGATAAGGGAACACAGGAGGCAGCCTCAATTTGCAGCCACGGTGGTGGTTTATTACCGAAACACCACCAGTACAAAATGGAACGAATGTTTGCAGCCCAGTAGTAAAATAAAAAGTTAGGTAATGCTAAACCGCCCATATCTTTAGTTTTTTGAAGGATATCTTTCCGGATTATGGGGACATTTTTATTCCATATAAAGTGAGAGATGCAAGAGTCGAGTGAATGGAAAAAATGTTTAGGTATATAAACAGGCAGGCATTGAAAGAAGTATGGAAATTTAGGGAGCACATTCATCTTGATACAGTTTATGCGGCCGGCTAGATAAAGGTAAAAGAGACCAATGTTGGGTGTCGTGAGTCAGTTTGGCCTGAAGTGGGGAGAAGTTAGCTTTAAACAGATCCGAATATTTTTTAGTGACCCAGACACCTAGATATTTGAATGATTCCAGGGAGACCTTAAATGGTAATAAAGAGAAAGTGTAAGACAAAGCTGTGTCATTAAGGGGCATAAGTTCACTTTTGTGCAGATTCAATTTGTAACCAGAAAATTGGCCAAAGTTCTTCAGCAAGTCCAGAAAAGAAGGAATGGATCGATCCGGGTCTGAGAAACAGTAAAAATCATCTGCATATAACGACAATTTATGCTCAGTATCTCCTCTGAAAACACCCTGAATCTGACTGGTTTTAAGGGCAACTGCTAAAGGCTTAATGGCGATGGCAAACGGCAAGGGAGAAAGCGGGCAGCCCAGGCAGTACAATAATTATTTGTACGAACCCGGGCCAGGGGGGATGAATATAAGAGCTTTATCCAAGAAATAAATACATCACCGAAGCCAAACTTTTTAAGAGTAAAAAACAGATATGACCACTCCACACAGTCAAATGCCTTCTCTGCATCCATTGAAATAATAAATTCGGGTATGTCTAAAGATGAAGGCGAATAAAGAATATTTAGTAGCGGTCTGACGTTATAAAAAGAATGCCTGTTTTTAACAAAACCGGTTTGATCTGGGGAGATGATTGACGGCAAAACAACCTCGTCTTGCCAGTATCTTTGCTAATAACTTTACATCAGCACAAAGCAAAGTGAGGACGAAAGGTACTACAAAGAAGGGGGTCTTTTATCTTTTTTAAGTAAGACGAAGATGGTGGCTTGACGCAGTGTGTGGGCAAGATGCCAACCTGTACCGATTCATTAACCATCATTATCAACAAAGGGGAAAGTTTGTCCGTGAATGTCTTATTAAATTCCTCAGGAAAGCCATCAGGTCCAGGACACTTTCCATTTTACATTGCCATTAGAGTGCCTTTAAGCTCCTCGACTGTTAATGGTTCATCTAGTCTAGCTGACATTACAGGATCAATAACAGGAATGTCCAAAGGTCTAAAGAAATTGTTCAGCTGATTCTCATTAAATAGGCACTCGGAGGTATAAAGTTAGGTGTAGAAGTCCCTAAATTGGTTATTAATGGCTTGAGGATTTAATGTAATACCAGTATAAGTTTTAATTTGCGTAATATTTCGTGATGAAGCTGATTGACCAATTTGATAAGCAAGCAGCCTACTGGGCTTGTCTCCAAGTTCATAAAAATTGTGATGTGTTTTTTAAATCAATTCTACAGCCTCCTTAGAGGACATAACGTCAAACTCCGCCCTTTTAATGAGCAGGTCTTTAAGTAGATCTGGGTCCGGTGAGTGTGCATACCTAGTTTGTAGCTCTGCTATAGTCTTAATGAGAGAAGTATGTTTTTCTGCTGTGAGCTTAGTTTGAAAAGCAGGATAAGATATTATCCTCCCGCGTAGAAAGGCTTTACATGATTCCCAAATTGTTGATGCAGATGTATCAGAGTTAACATTTGTGTCAATGAAGAGATCTACACTATCATTGATAGCTTTGATAAAGTCAGGTTCTGTGAGAAGTAAGGGATAAAAGTGCCAAGGAGAGCGTGACAAATGTTTGCCTGGGAGTGAAATGTCCATTACGACTGTAGCATGGTCGGAAATTACAATGGGATTATAAAAGCATGAACTGACTGCGGAGAGTAATTTATCATCAACGAGAAAGTAATCTATTCTAGAAAAGGTGTGATGAACCTGAGAGAAAAAAAAAAGTACTGCCTGGCATTAGAGTTGAAATAACGCCAGACATCAAAAACTACATACTGCTCCATGAACGTTTGAATAATTTTAGCAGATTTTAATGCAACACTTTTACTAGATGTACGGTCAAGAGTAGGATCAAGGCAACAGTTAAAGTCTCCCCCAAGAATAAGTTGACTGGAGTTCAGATTGGAAAGAGCAAAAAATTTGGCCCAGTAAGGGCCATATACGTTTGCCAAAGTCAAAGGGAAGCCATCTATTTTACCTACAACAATTATAAACTGTCCATTTGGGTCAGATATAACCTTGAAAACAGAGAGTAGAACTGATTTATGGACAAGTATTGCCACACCTTGAGCCTTACTTGTAAAAGAAGAATGATACAGCTGACCCACGCATCCAGTGCGAAGTTTAAGATGATCTGAAACATTAAGGTGGGTTTCCTGTAGAAAAGCAAGTTTAGTGTTCAGGTGTCTCCGGTGAGATATATGATTTTGTGACGTTTTACTGGAGAATTGAGCCCTTTAAAATTCCAGCTAACACATCTCAAAGCACCACCTGGAGCCATATAGGTATGGGGGGCAAAGATAGTATAATGCTGCTCAGGCAGAAAACATGCCCATCTCTATCTCCGAGAGATACCTTAGATCTAAAGACTGGTGTTACAAAAAACACAAAGGAAGGATAAATTGCTAGGTTAGACATAATTAAATCCAAATAAAGCACACAAACAACAGTTGACAAACATAACACAAAGTACCTAAACAAAAAACAAAAATTAACCCTTCCCCGACCCCAAGTTTCCAAACCACTGACAAAACATTATCCAACAACAGGAACAAAAAGAGATCCACTGACACAACAATCAGCAAAACTTACTACTTCCTAACTTTAAATGCTCTATACCCACATTTCAATAAATTAGGATAATGAAGTTAAACCTTGGTAAACATTAGTGAACATCAAAGTTGAAACTGAGACCTCAAAAAGAACAAAAAATGAGAAAAAAAGGGGCTCAACATCAGTATTCCTGGAAAAAGGATAGAAATTATTTAACTTGAAGTACGCTGAAATTGCAACATGTTTTGAATCAGGTGAGGCAAAAGCAGTGAAAACACTTAGAAAAAAAAAGGGAAAACTCCCCAGGAGAAGAACAGAAAAAGTGATGTTAATGTGAAGGCTCTCGCATGTTCTTGACAAATGTAGCAGCTTCCAAAGGGGAGACGAGCCACTTCCTCTCTCCACTGGGCAGTGTGATGCGAAGTCTAGCTGGAAAAAGTAATGCTGGTTTATACCCGCCCTTGTACAGCCCGTTAATTGAGCTTTTATACTGGACCCGCTGTTTGACTACCTCAGGACTGTAGTCATTGTAGATGTGAAGTTTATGTCCGTTGTAGGTCAGATCGCGTCGTCTGCAAGCTTCGCGAATAACCAGGTCTTTAGCTTGAAATCGGTGGAATCGCAGGATGTCAGGTCGAGGCCTCTCTCCTGGAGCAGGTTTTGGGGCGAGGCTCCTATGAGCTCGATCCAGTTCAGGGGAAAAAAAAAGCAAGAACGTCCTTGCCGAAAATGTCAAAAATAAGCTGGGAAAAAAATCTGGTTGGGCGCGGACCTTCAAGCTGCTCAGGTAATCCAATGATTCTAATGTTCTGCCGTCTGCTGCGACTTTCCAGATCTGCTAGTTTAGCTTTAAGAAGGTCGTTTTCTGCTTTTAAACTACAGCTTGCGCTTTCAAGTTTTTGAAGACCCTGATCAGTTTCAGTTGCGTTATCCTCCAGCGAAATAGTTTTTTGACCAAGATCAGCAATTGAGGATTTTATACTGACCAGCGTAGATGACAACGAGTCAAAAGATGACTTGAAATCGGTTGCAAGGGCCATTCGATGCTCGTCTAGCAACAGGCTAATCTCGGCCATGGTAATGCTACTGGATGGAGGAGAATCCCCGTCCTTTTCTGCAGTTTTCGACATATTTTCAAAAAAGAACGAACTAAAAGAGCCTAATACTGGTTATTGGGAACTTAATACGTAAAGTGTTGAGGTTTAATAGGTTAACTGAAAAGTTATTTGTGGGAGCGGGCAAAACGTGTCTACACCGCACGCCTCATACCGGAAGTCATCTTCTGACACCTTTTATTGGAATACTTCTATATACAATATAAATCTCATATTTCTTACACCAAAAAGATTTAGTTTGCTCATTTCTGATGCTTCTCAGAGCCACATTGATTTGATATCACTCTGTAAACATAAAAGGAACACAGATTTTAGAAGATAACTTAAGAAGTTAATTGTTAAGAAGTTAACTTCTTAGTTGTGGTGGCATTTCATGTTACAAAAAACATGGTCCCCATTTACTTGGTCGAGAAACAAAGGTTCACTAATTTGTGCAAAACACTGCTATCTATAGTGCAATTAGTTATTATATCATTGAAATACCAATTATTTCAAAGACCCAGTATTTGCACAAATTTGAAATAGATTACTTCTACCGTCAAGTCCATTCTAGTAAAAAAAAAAAAAAGGTGTGTTTTTTTTTTTTTTTTTTTTTTTTTGCATTATGTAAGAAAAACAAAACAAAAAAGGCAAAGTATAATTCATAAAGATGAATATATACACACTGATCAGCAGTAACAGAGCAGAACGTTATTCTTAGTATTGTGTAGATCCCCCTTATGCCACCAGGTCAGTTCTGCTCCTAAGGGCAAAACTCCACAAGATCTCTGAGGGTGTGCTTTAATGTCACTGTCAACGGGACCCTGGCTGTGGGTTGCAGGGTTTGGCCTCCATGGATCGGACTTTTTTCCAGCGCATCCCGTGGGTGCTTGATCGGATTTGAATTTTGAGAGTTCGGAGGCCAGGTCGATAATCTTGGGCTCTTTGCCTGCTGGGCCCTAGTTGGAACTTGTTTAAGGAGGATTATTGTTATTTTTTTCTTATAGCACATGAAGAGGCATGTCCCTTCTGTGCTAGTTGAAATAATATTGTTTCTACTGCATTTACTGTACTTTTACGTTATATAGAAAATATTAGGTTTTTTTTTGGTCACTATCCATTTGAGGAAGTGTTTATCTTTTATCTCATTTTTCAACTATGCTGTCAATTATGCCAGTGTTATTTGATCCTTTTTTTTTTTCTTGCCTCCCAGGCTGCCATCTTACAGCAGACTGCAGAATATATCTTTTCTTTGGAGCAGGAAAAGACACGCCTGCTACAGCAAAACACGCAGCTTAAGCGCTTCATCCAGGTGAGCACTGCCAAGTTGTTTTCCACTTCTGTCACATATCAGTCAAGAGAAGTCACTGTGGACTGATACTTGGGTGCTGATTTACTTATTACTGTGTATTTTAAAGGAACATGGTGTAGGTATTTTACACTGCAGTTTTGGGTAGTATATTAGGGATGCACCGAAATTAAATTCTTGGCCACTATTAAATAGTGCAAAAAATGTGGATTCGCTGCTGCTGTTGCCGTAGCCGCCGCCGTGTCTTTCTCGTACTCTGCATGATGTTCGGGGGTGTCTTGATTTTAAGTGATAAATTGAACTTAAAGTGCTGTACGTTTTTGCAGATGCACCCCCTCTGGACAATTCCGCAGAACAGTGTCTGCAAACGGCCGTTTTTGCCTTTTTCTCTGACACTTTAAAGTGCTTCCACACTGCTGACATGTTTGCTGCATAAAGCGCGCGCCTCTCACTCTACGCGGGTTACTATTTGATCGCGTCATTAAAAACATCATTGTTCAGCAAAGTTTATTCAGCCCTTTTACTTATTATATATTTATTTATAATAATTTCGGTTGCCGAACATTCGGTGCATCCCTAATATATATGCCTCTTTTTGCATAAATAGTAGTTGCTAATTAATATACATATCTTTCTTTACAACAGCATAGTAGCCAAGTTAATTTTTGCTTCTGTATGATACTGTTTGACACTAAGGAACTTTATGCCAAATTGTGTTTTGCGGAAAAGGGATATCTCCTGTGAGTGTTTTTAACTTCCCAACAGGGCTGGATAGAGCATATAATGACCATAGGAACTAGAAAACAAAATATTAATGTAGATTCTTATAATAGTGCTTTATTAGGAATGTTATATTAATATTCTGTAGGGCCCATGGATTCCACAAGATGGTAAAAACATTTCTTTCAGATTTAATTTAGTACTATTTTATCTCCTGTTCTACCACATCCCATTGGATTTGGATCTGGTGACTGGATGATTTTATGCTCTGCAATGCCACCACATGATTGGCTTGTTTTGATAACTACATGAATAAATAGGTATATAGGTGTTCTTAATACAATTCTTAGTAAGTAGGAATGGAAATCCCAATACACTATTATGATACTTGGGTGCTGATTTACTTTTTACTGTGTATTTTAAAGGAGCATGGTGTAGGTATTTTACGCTGCAGTTTTAGGTAGTAAATTTTATATACTCAGCAAAAAAAGAAACGTCCCTTTTTCAGGACTGTGTATTTCAACAATAATGTTGTAAAAATACAAATAACTTTACAGATCTTCATTGTAAAGGGTTTAAACAATGTTTTCCATGCATGTTCAATTACCCATAATCAATTAATTAACATGCACCTGTGGAATGATCGTTAAGACCTTAACAGCTTACAGAAAGTAGGCATTTAAGGTCACAGTTCTAAAAACGCAGGACACTAAAGAGACTTGTCTACCGACTGTGAAAAACACCCAAAAAAAGATCCTCGCAGTGGAAGACCACGTGTAACAACACCTGCACAGGATCGGTACATCCGAATATCACACCTGCGTGACAGGTACAGGATGGCCACAACAACTGCCCGAGTCACACCAGGAACACACAATCCCTCCATCAGTGCTCAGACTGTCTGCAATAGGCATTCCATGAGGAGGAGATGCGCTGCAGTACTTCAAGCAGCTGGTGGCCACACCAGATACTGACTGGTACTTTTGATTTTGAGCCTCCCTTCATTCAGTGACACATTGTGAAACATTTTTAGTTTGTGTCTTATTGTGTTGACTCAAATATTAGTTCATACAATTCATACAAATATTTACACATTAAGTTTACTGAAAGTAAAAACAGTTGAAAGTCAGAGGACGTTTCTTTTTTTGCTGAGTGTATATATATATATGCCTCTTTTTGCATAAATAGTAGCTGCTAATTAATATACACATCTTCATTTACAACAGCAAAATAGCCAATATATCCTGATTTGATATACCTTTTTTCCAAATTTTATTTCAATTTTAAAGGCTTGCACCGTTCAAAAATAGTTGTCATATCTCAAATTTATATCTTAGCTTTATTCAACAGATTCAGAACTGAATTTAACTTTATTAAACTATAAGGGCAACATTTATGCAATACAAACTAACTTAAGTCAAAAGAGTATGAAATTTAACTTGAACAAAAAGCAAAAGTTTTACACTATGTATCTGTCATCTGCTATAAATATTATTTCTAAACAAGTTTAGCAAATAATTCATTCCTTCCACATGGGAATTGTTTAGAGTACCACCGTTAGGATTGTAGACAAATTACCTCTTCAAATGATTCTTAAGTCTTGGGTGCATGATAAGCAACTGCAAGCAGAGCGCAGACAGACTTTTTGTGAGCGCATGCAGCTTCTAACACGAGCATGAGCGACTTCTAACTTGTGTGCTTTGAGTTTAAATAGTGCTTACTGTGTTTTGAGGCTAGTGTATGAGTGGGAGGGAGACCAATTTGCTTGCAGAGCTTGGAGAAGATGGCTATGGCAACTATTGGTGATGTTACACAAATAAAATGTGTTTCTGTTACACAACTTGGATGCTTGTGCACTCAGCACAGAATTAGTAATGTCCAACATGATCTAGAATGGCTGATCAAGCCGACCACCAGCTGATTTTGGTTACTGGCTGATCGAGTGCATCTCTATTATAAATTAAATCATTTAATGAATAAATTTTTAAGTCAATGTGGCAATACATAAGTCAGCACATAAAAGATTCATAACTACATTTTCCCCCATCTCTAATAGTAAGTGTAGCTAAACTAATAATCAAGTTATTTACAGTAGTGTTTACAGTAGGGCCGTAGCTATAGAACATTTTAGTAATCGAGTATTCTACCGAAAAATTTAAATGAGTATTCGGATAAAATGCAAGTTTGCTTGATTAAATCTTCTTTGTCTTTCGGCTGTTCCCTTTCAGGGGTCGCCACAGCGAATCATTTGCCTCCATCTAACCCTATCCTCTGCATCCTCTTCTCTCACACCAACTAACTTCATGTCCTCTCTCACTGCATCCATAAATCTCTTCTTTGGTCTTCCTCTAGACCTCCTGCCCGGCAGTTCCAACCTCCAACCGATATATTCACAATCTCTCCTCTGAACATGTCCAAACCACCTCAATCTGGCCTCTCTGACTTTATCTCCAAAACATCTAATGTGGGTTGTCCCTCTGATAAACTCATTCTTAATCCTATCCATCTTTGTCACTCCCAAAGAGAACCTCAACATCTTCAGCTCTGCTACCTCCAACTCTGCCTCCTGTCTTTTCTTCAGTGCTACTGTCTCTAAGCCGTAGAGCATCGCTGGTCTCACCACTGTTCTGTACACCTTTCCTTTCATTCTCGCTGATACTCTTTAATCGCACAACACACCTGAAACTTTTCTCCACCCATTCCAACCTGCCTGTACCCGCCTCTTCACCTTCTTTCCACACTCTCCGTTGCTCTGGACTCTTGACTCTAAGTACTTAAAATCCTGCACCTTCTTTACCTCTGCTCCCTGTAGCCTCACCGATTCTCCTGGGTCCCTCTCATTTACACACATGTATTTCGTCTTGCTGCGGCTAACCTTCATTCCTCTGCTTTCCAGAGCATACCTCCACCTCTCCAAATTTTCCTTCACCTGTTCCCTGCTCTCGCTACAGAGCACAATGTCATCTGCAAACATCATAGTCCATGAGGACTTCTGTCTTACCTCATCTGTCATCCTGTCCATCACCAGAGCAAACTAAAAGGGGCTTAGAGCCGATCCTTGATGCAGACCCACCTCCACCTTGAACTCTTCTGTCACACCTACAGCACATCTTACCACTGTCTTACAACTCTCATACATATCCTGCACCACTCTAACATACTTTTCTGCCACCCCAGACTTCCTTATACAACACCACAGCTCCTCTCTTGGCACCCTGTCGTACGCTTTCTCTAAATCTAAAAAGACACAATGCAACTCCCTGTTACCTTCTCTGTATTTCTCCGCCAGCATCCTCAAAGCAAATACTGCATCTGATGTACTCTTTCTAGGCATAAAACCATATTGCTGCTCACAAATGCTCACCTCTGCCCTTAACCTAGCTTCCACTACTCTTTCCCACAGCTTCATTGTCTGGCTCATTAGCTTTATACCTCTATAATTGCCACAGCTTTGCACATCTCCCTTTATCTTAAAAATTGGCACCAATACACTTCTCCTCCATTCCTCTGGAATCCTCTCACTCTCCAAGATCTTGTTAAACAAACTTGTCAAAAACTCTACTGCCACCTCTCCTAAGCACTTCCATACCTCCACAGGTATGTCATCAAAACCAACAGCCTTTCCACTCTTCATCCTCTTCAACGCCCTTCTCACCTCACTTCTACCAATATTTGCTACTTCCTGTTCCACAACAGTCACCTCTTCTACTCTTTGTTCTCTTTGGTTTTCCTCATTTATTAACTCCTTAAAGTACTCCTTCCATCTTCCCATCACCCTCCTGGCATCTGTCAGTACATTTCCATCTCTAACTTTAATCACTCTAACCTGCTGCACATCCTTCCCATCTCTATCTCTCTGCCTTGCCAACCTGTACAGATCCCCCTCTCCCTCCTTACTGTCTAGCCTAGCATACAAGTCCTCATATGCTCTTTTAGAATAACTCCTACTCCATTTCTTTTCCTATCCACACCATGGTAAAACAATTTGAACGCTTATCCTAAGCTTCTAGCCTTGCTACCTTTCCACCTGGTCTCCTGGGCACACAGTATATCCACCTTTCTTCTCTGCATCATATCAACTAACTCTCTTCCCTTCCCTGTCATGGTCCCAACATTCAAAGTCCCTACTATCACTCCTAAACTCTTGCCTTTCCTCTTCTCTCTCTGCTTTCGAACACGCCTTCCTCCTCTCCTTCTTCGACCAACAGTAGCCCAATTTCCACCAGCACCCTGTAGGTCAACAGCACCAGTGGCGGTTGTTGTTAACCCGGGCCACGACCGATCCGGTATGGGAATTATATTCGTGATTCGCATCATTGATTTGGCAAATGTTTTACGTCGGATGCACTTCCTGACACAACCCTCTGCATTTATCCAGACTTGGTACTGGCACAAGAAGACACTGGATTGCGCCCCCCGGTGGTTGCATTAAGTTTGCTTGATTAAATAGCACTGTAAAATATATGAGAAACAAAGATTACTTGGTTTTCTTTCTAGAAAAATCAATTTTTATTTTTTAAATGCATACAGCATTTTATCAAAAATAAACATTGTCATTATTCACAATATATATATTCGCCATACATTCTTATTTTAAAGCCTTTTCTCCGATGCAAAAAAAAAAAAAAAGCATTTCTAATGACTTTAAGTATCAAGAAACTAAGGCACACAACAAATGCCTTTCTGCCATGAATTGGCCCCCACAAAATCTCTATCAAATATTATATTAGAACAGAAAATTCATAGGTTTATGGTTTACAAATTGCAGTTTTTATGGTTTACGATTACATTTTAGCACGTAACACACACATTAAAATGAATAATTATACAAAAACACTAAATTGCACAACTTAACTTTCAGAACTAAAAGTTTCATAATTTATAGCTCAGGCATAACATAAGCCTCTACTGACAATTTCTGTAGTTTTCTCTTGCCTTCTTTGCTCTATCGCGCCCTTCCATTTTGCAGTCTGCAACAGAACGCTTCCTCAAATCAATACACAGCTAACTGTTTGCACCTTCGTCCATTTTTTTGGGTGACGTAAGCGCTTCTTTGTCGGTGTTTAGTGGCGGCTTACATCCGGAAGCGCGCTGTGTCACGCTTAACAAATAATTGCGCAGAAACACAACGCAAGCTATTAACATTGATTAAAAAAGCTTCGAGGCAGAAGATTTTGCCTCAATCATTTTTTGTAATCGAATTATTTAAGGAATCGTTTCAGCCCTAGTTTACAGTGTTGATTCTTCAATTTCTTTTCACCACCACCCACCCCATTCCACATGTACAGGAGTTCAGTGGCTCATCCCCAAAGAGAAGACGTGCAGAGGAGAAGGATGAAGGTATAGGCTCTCCGGATATTCTGGAGGAAGAGAAGGTGGAGGACCTGAGGCGAGAAATGATTGAACTTCGGCAACAGCTGGAAAAAGAACGCTCAGTGCGCATGATGTTGGAGGAACAGGTAAGGGTCATTTTTTGACGCTTTCTGGCTGTTTAATTAAATGTAATTATATAAAAAAATTTACTATAAATTTCTGCATCTGAGTCTGATAAAATTATCAATTTATAATGCTTAAAAGAGAGTAGAGCTTGTGCACCAGCCAAAACAATACAGTCTAATGAAGTTAATAATGAGTGTAGAACAAGCTGACTGAGTATTAAAGGCAGTTAATCATGGTATAATCATACCAGAAAAAAATACTTTCTATTAGACCAAAAAATGAACTATTGCCATTGTTTGATTAGTCAGCGTTTTGCAATAATAACTCAATTAATTTATACTTTTGTTCACTTACGGCCTGGCAAGAGTGGTTGCAAATTCTGCACTGCTTCATGGGTTATGGATTACTTGCTCATGAAAATGGTTTAAGATCACTTACATGTCAATTAAATATAACTACACTGTACTGCCTGGTGGATAACACATTTAGTTGCACTGCTTAATCTGTGTTAAAATCATGCTTTATGTTTTATTCTTTATGAAATTTCTCTGCTGGCGCTATACTTTTTTATTTAAAGTGTGTATTTTTGTGTAACAGATTCGATCTCTGGATGCTCACCTATACCCCGAGAAACTGAAGGTGATTGCCCAGCAGGTGCAGGAGCAGCATGTGCAGACACAGACTCTGCTTCGCCTACAGCAGCAGGAACAACTGGATAGAGAGGGCACTCCTGCTCGTAGTACACAGGTCAGACATGTGAATGCATAGTCTCATACACTTTTACATCCATCTTTACTTGTCTTTGTTAATTTATGCATTTTGTCCTGTGTATATACGCTAACTCAGAAATTCTCCTTTAGTGTTTTTATTTTTTATTGTTTAACATCTTGTATTAAAATAATTATGACCTTGAAATTCTGACAAAACAAATATGTAGGGATGCACCGAAATGAAATTCTTGGCCGAAGCCGAACAATAATGAAATGCTTGGCCGAAGGCTGAAGACCGAACGCGGTGTTTCGCATTTTTTCCCATTTATTTTGCCAATTTATATTAATTATTTATTAAATAGTAAAAATTAGCTTTTTACTATTTTGTGTTGCTTTTCAGAAAAATAAATCAAATAACAAAAATACAATTTCAAAATATTTATTTAACACTGAACCTTTTTTTTAAAAAACATTCCAGCAGATATTATACAAACAAAGCACAATATAACTTAAAATAAATAAATTAGTAAAATAAAAAAATATTTTTATTTGGCCATCTTTGAAGCCTCCCTTCTTGAATAGCCTATGTTAGGGCTATAACTTACTAATGAAAGAATGTAACTCTGTATGTCTACAACAACAAATGTGCATTAAATAGTGCAAAAAATGTGGATTCGCTGCTGCTGTTGCCGTAGCCGCCGCCGTGTCTTTCTCGTACTCTGCATGATGTTCGGGGTGTCTTGATTTTAAGTGATAAATTAAACTTAAAGTGCTGTACGTTTTTGCAGATGCACCCCATCTGAACAATTCAGCAGAACAGTGTCTGCAAATGGCCGTTTTTGCCTCTTTCTCTGACACTTTAAAGTGCTTCCACACTGCTGACATGTTTGCTGCATAAAGCGCGCGCCTCTCACTCTGCGCGGGTTACTATTTGATCGCGTCAATAAAAACGTCATTGTTCGGCAAAATTTATGCAGCCTTTTTACTTATTACTTATTTTACTTATTTTCAGCCGAATAATTTCGGTTGCCGAACATTCGGTGCATCCCTACAAATATGGAATAATGTAGTCAAAAAATGATGACCCAGAGTACATTTTATATTTTCGCTTTTTCAAAGTAGCCACGTTTTGCTTCGATGACCGCTTTGTACACTTTTTGCATTCGCTCATTCAGCCTTAAAAGCATAATTACTTGAAATGTTTTTCTACAATCTTGAAGGTGTTCCGAGAGGTGTTGAGTACTTAATTAGTTCAGTTAAATTTTATTTGTATAAATAAGCTAAATAGCCTTTAAAAGACTCTATTTAAGAGCACGCACAATGGCGAAAAAACGTTATAATATAAAACATTGTTGTAAAATAATAAAAGCAAATCGGTTTCGGTAACCTTGAGCTTCGGTGAAACTCTGTGTATACTCGCCTCACAGACTTGAAAAATATATACTTATAGAATGCTAAATTGTTACACTAATTGAACACTATATCTAATGTTATATTCTGAAAGTCTGCTTTTATATAAACTAATGGGAAAAAAATATCATCTTATGTAATTCGTATGAAACGTGAATTATTTGCGCATTCACTGCTGCAGAGATGACATGATCACTTTCATCATAGCCGAAACCATAGGCCAGTCAGTTTCTTTGCTTTTTCCCCCTCTACACATTCATAATTATTAGTCTACTTCTGCTGGTGCGGTGTTTCTTAGCCCCACCCCTGTTAAAACGGCGTATTTAGAGAAAGGCCCGCTCGCGAGAGGTTGTGTGCGGTCCACTACACAGCAAAAATGTTAGTATATTATGATTGATATAAAGCGGCTCACATCGGCGTGCATTTCGCACAGCGCCGCTAAAACAGCTCCTATTAAACAATTTGTGTTTGTTGTATTTCTGGGAAAGAGAAATTTTTATATAAATCTCTCATATCGACGCGCGTGTTTATCTGAATTCGGAAAAGTGAAGGGCGCCGCGGGATTAAAAGTTTCCTTATCATAACACGCCCTTTATTGTTTTTAATGGCTCAATACACAACCCATGATTTTTTGAATGCCTTTTTTTTTTTCAAATGAAAAATACAAATGGAATAATTTTATTTGGTTTATTTATTGATTTTTTTAAAATAAAATTTAAAATTTTTGTAGAGTGATTAAAAACAATACAACCCATGTTATGATAAGAAAAATCTTATTCCAGTGATTAAAAATGGAAAAAATGTTAATTTAAGAATCTGGAATCCAGAAGCTTTTAAATTTACAAAATTTAAGAAGAGGCCTGAAGCAAGATCCAAGATCCTCCCCACTTTGCTGAAACTATGCAAACTGAAGAGAAGTGCATTTCAGTTTCTCCGAGTGTATAGGTGAGAACAGCTGTTTCACACCTGTGGAGAGGCAATTTATTTGCATTTGAATGTGTCTGACATTTCAAAGCACACACAGTAACACTGAAAGAACATCAACCTAAAATAAATAGGAAGAAGAAGCCCTGATTATAGTACAACAAAATTCCTCTGCGCTCTCAAACTATGGGTGCGGTTGACCGCTAATTAGACTACATAGGAAATTAAGAAGGACAATTATAATAAATTTTTTATTGATTAAATGTGTGCTGAAAAAACTGTTGTCACCGAAAATGTAACAGATGAGGACTCATTTCCATCAAAGTGATATACAGTATGCCGGAAAAACTCCCAGGTGGCAAGATACTGATTTGTGTAGTTAACATCAAAGACCAAAATAAAATAAACATTTGCGTCACACAGCCGCAATATATTATACTATAACTGTATCATATTAAAGATTGAACTGTTTTTTTTTTTTTTTTTTTTTTTTAATTCTGTTATATTCTGAAAGTCTATTTTCCAGTTATTTCTATATTTAAACCTTGATGTCTTTTAAATATTTTTTTTTTATAATAGCAATAAACCAATACAAACAGAAGCTATATAACTCTTTATCCTTTGTACAAATAAAATTGTTAGGGCCTCCGAGTGACGCAGTGGTAAAGTGCTCACCCTATCATACGGAGATCGCTGGCTTGATTCCCGGGTGATGCTGTAACCTCTCGCAGCCGGAGGTCTAGACAGAGCTGATTGGCCGAGCTCTCTTAGAGGGGAGATACTTCGTGTTTCCACTTTAATCACCTTTACAGCCAATCAGGGGTGTCTATGAGCTTGAGCACGCGGACGGAGTGGATAGTGTTGTCCTCCAAGTGTGTTATGCCGCCCACAGCGGTGCGTTAGGGAGCAGTTTAGAAAAATGCGGTTGGCTGGTGTCGCGTGGTTCGGTTATCTAGTAATAGTCTTCGGCCCTCCTGACTGAGTGGTAGTAGTAGCCTTAATGTGGGAGCCCCCTAGTGACAGGGAGGAATTGGACACAACTAAATTAGGGGAAAAAATTGTAAAAAAAAAAAAAAATCACAAGAAATTTAATAAAATATTGAACTTAATTAGCTAGTTTAAATGTTGTTTGTGCTGTTTTCTTTAATAATAACAATAGACAGAAAGAAAGAGAGAGTCTGTCTAAACAAAATTATTGCATCCGTTTAGCAAAATGATACAAAAGTCCCTTTTTGCCACCTGGCAGTCATTTCACAAATTAATTTAAATTGCGACTGATTTGTTTTGGCTGTTTTGCCGCGACAGAGTGCCCAGCAGTAATAGACATTCCCCTTGAGTACCTACTGTACTTGAACAACCAGACAATAAGGCGTTACAATAGTCTAACCTAGAGGTGAAAAAAAAGCATGAACTAGTTTTTCTGCATCGTTTAGTGACCATATATACCTTTATTATAAATATTTCTGAGGTGTAAGAATACTACCCTGGTATATTATCTACATGTGTGTCAAATGAAAGGCGGGAATCTATAATCGCACCAAGGCCTTTCACGGTTTACTGCTCACTTGACCAACTTAAGTATAAGTAAGCATAACAATGAAAACTAATACAGTGGAACCTCGGATTACTAGCATAATTTATTCCATAAGTGGGCTCGTATTTCAAAACACTTAAAGCAAAGCAAATTTTTCCATAAGAAATAGGGAAAATATAAATTATTTATTCCACAGCCCGAAAAAAATAGAGAAAAATAATTAACACAAAATATAAAGTAAAAATAAAACAAATTAACCTGGGGTCCGTTCTTTGTACGTTGCTTGACAGATCCGAGATGAACAGACACATCTAAGATGAGATCATCGTGCTAATTACGATCTGGCTGAGTTGGTTCTTCAAGCACACCTGTTGTTGATGAGTAGTATGGCTGGATTGAGTTGTCTAGGATTATTACGCGGTTAGGCGATATGCATCGACAGTAGAAACACTGATCACAACTGCTTCGATGGGTTGACAAAATGGAAAGAGTGAGCTTTTTTTTTTTTGTAACACATGTTATGCACTGAAATGCCCCCCTGCCATGGATTGCCCCCCTCCCCCACATAATCGCTATCAAATATTATTTTAGAACATAAATTCATAGGTTAATGGTTTATTGGTTAATTACAAATTACATGAGACAATAAAATAAGCAATATGAAAATAAATGTTGTATGTAAAAAATAGAAATATATATTTTTTTCAAATACATGTTTACATTTATATTGTTTATTTTATAATAAAATTAGTTTAGTCCAAGTTTTTATTATAAAAAATATTTAGTTTTATTATATATAAATTATTTTTTTTGCATATTCATGACAAACCCCTGAAAAATAAATGTGTCACAAAATAAACATTATACAAGAATTTGTTTTAATGGTCTTGACGGCTGTCTCGTGCCTAGGCTTCATTATAATATTAATATATTTGATGATGATAAACCTATGAATTTATGTTTTAATATAATATTTGATAGCGATTGTTAGGAACACAAGACTAATACGGTGTTTGACCCCCTTTCGCCTTCAGAACTGCCTTAATTCTGCATGCCATTGATTCAACAAGGTGCTTAAAGCATTTTTTTTTAGAAATGTTGGCCCATACTGATAGGATAGCATCTTGCAGTTGATGGAAATTTGTGGGATGCACATTCAGGGCACGAAGCTCCCGTTCCACCACATCCCAAAAATGCTCCATTGGGTTGAGATCTGGGGATCTGAGCTTGAGATGATTTGAGCTTTGTAACATGGTGCATTATCCTGCTGGAAGTAGCCATCAGAGAATGGGTACATGGTGGTCATAAAGGGATGGACATGGTCAGTAACAATGCTCAGGTAGCCCGTGGCATTGAAACAATGCCCACACCATTACACCACCACCAGCCTGCACAGTGGTAACAAGCCATGATGGATCCATGTTCTCATTCTGTTTATGCCAAATTTTGACTCTACCATTTAAATGTCTCAACAGAAATTGAGACTCATCAGACCATGCAACATTTTTCCAGTCTTCAACTATCCAATTTTGGTGAGCTCGTGCAAATTGTAGCCTCTTTTTCCTATTTATAGTGGAGATGACGGTGGGGTCTTCCGCTGTTGTAGCCCATCCGCCTCAAGGTTGTGCATGAAAATCCCAGTAACTGATTGTGAAATACTCAGACCGGCCCGTCTGGCACCAACAACCAGGCCACGCTCAAACTTGCTTAAATCATCTTTCTTTCCCATTCTGACATTCAGTTTGCAGTTCAGGAGATTGTCTTGACCAGGACCACACCCCTAAATGCATTTAAGCAACTGCCATGTGATTGGTTAATTAGATAATTGCATTAATGAGAAATTGAACAGGTGTTCCTAATAATCCTTTAGGTGAGTGCGTGTTTGTATATGTATGTGTGTGTGTATATGTATGTGTGTGTGTGTGTATATATATATATATATATATATATATATATATATATAATACACATACTCGTAGTCCGAGGTTTTACTGTACCATACTTACGAATTATGTTGCCCCGGCGAAGCATGTAAAGAGAAAAAAACAGTGGGCCTAAAATTGAACCCTGTGAACACCAAACTCCACTTGAGAACATGCAGAATAGTTACCATTTATATTGACGATCGACTGATAAAGATCAATTAAATAGGACTTGAGCCAGGGTAGGACCGTTCCCTTTATTCCTACTACATTCTCTAATCTGTGTAGGAGAATAATGTAATCAATGGTGTCAAAAGCTGCACTGAAGTTGAGTAACACAAGTATAGTGACGGCAACCCTGATCAGAGACCAATAGGAGGTTGTTTACTAATTTAACAAGCGCTGTCTCTGTGCTGTGATGGGGCCTAAATCCTGACTAATACAGTTCGTTTAGGCTATTTTTATGTAGATGTAGTAGATTTTATGTAGTTTAATAACTGGTAATTTAAAGGACTTTGGAATATACCCACTGCTGAGTGAGAGTTAATTATTTTCAACAGGGGTTCTGCTATTGCTGGTACTATCTGTTTGAGAAAATGTGTCGGTATAGGATCTAATTCACAGGTTGACGATTATGAAGAAGAGATAAGTGAAATTAGTTAATTCTCAAGGGGAGTAAAGTATTCTAGGTTCTGATGTGATGTGGTTAGTTCATCATCTATATCAGTGGTTCTCAAACTTTTAAGCCGGCGACCCCTAATTGAAGATCGACAAGATCTCGCAACCCCCACTATCAAAAACAAGCAATAAACATAAGCTGTTCACAGTATTTTGACTACATTTACTATACATTCAAATAATTTTGGCTTACCTTTCAATGGGAAGGTGTACTTGTTTTTGGCAGCACAAAAGCTTCATTCATGGCCTGATGGTAGATACAGCTACACGCTGATCATTTTCGACATCATGACGTGATGGGTATTTATTTTTTATATATGTAACAGCGGAAAAAGACTGCTTACACAAATATGAAGATCCAAATTGAAGCAGTACATCCATAACTGCACAGGACAACTCTGTGTATTCATCTGCTACTGCAGATTAGTGAATACTGATACTGCACTTTATGAATTCTTCCTAATATTTCCGACGTTTCCTACTTTGGTCTGACGGGGTCTTGCTCTTTTGCTTGGTCGATGTACATGGTTCCGATGATTCAGGCAAACTGTCCACAATTTCCTTAACATTTTTAGATTTGCGAAAAACAAATTTATATATCTGCCAGTTGCGTTTTTCACATTTCACAGTTGTGCGCTGGAGCAATAACTAGTGAGCCAGTCACTGCACAGTGATGTCATATCATGGCGAAAAAACACTCAATTTAAACACACACTCAATCAGTATTATCTTTACAAATCAGAAAATATTTATTTAAAGCATTTACTTGTAATACTGAAAAGTGTGTATTATAATCACAAAAAAAGAAAATTTTTTAATCCCTCTCGCGACCCCTTGAAATTATTCTGCGACCCCCAGTTTGGGAACCACTGATCTATATCACTTAAATTGTCTGGTTTCAAAGCCTGTAATTTTTTTGCCTCATACAGTGGTTAATCAATCGGAATGTAGGTCCTACCGTCGCCGCGCTCGGCGGTACCGTTTGGCTTTGTGCGTTTGCTGGCTTTAACCGTTGAGTGGCGCTATATAACTACAGGCTGACGCCTCATGCCTTAGTTCATTCTCTGCTGGATTAATGAGACACAGAGTTTTAGAACTGCACGTAGTAGCGGATAAAATCAAGTAAAACATTGTAGTTAAACAAATTTATAATCACAGAACTAAAATGACGATACAAATGTAGAATTTTAATTAAATTAAATCTTATTAGGATCAAATTTAAACAAAATAAATGTTAACACAGTGAGCCTTTAAATTTTATCACGTGTAATTAGAAAAGACGCGTGTAGGGTTTTGTGTCGTCTTATATCTTGTGTTCTTTAAATTTATAGTAGATTTATTAACTAAAATAAATGACCATAAAAATTATCACATTGTCAGGACGTTCTACTGCGTCAGCTGATGTTTGTCATTCAGCCCCGCTTGTGTTTGTGCGTTATTATAAGAATGAAATGCAGTAGACTGTTATGATCTGTAACGGATTCGACCCATGTTGCACGGGCGGCACCATAAAGCACGGACACGAGGCGAGGTCTTACGGGAAAAGGGTAATTTATTTAGGTAAAATGGGGAAGGAAAGTGTTGAAGGAGGGAGAAAGGAAAGAAAGGGATAAAGGTTGTGCATGTGCAGTTCCGGGGGCTGTGCCACACTGGCATGCGGGCACACAGCTGATGCTAAGTGTTGGTGCGAGTGGCAGAACTGAGCACGCAGAGGCAGCGCTCCTGCACGCTCCCTCGTGACGGCGCTTCTCATTTACATTTACATTTAGGCATTTGGCAGACGCTCTTATCCAGAGCGACTTACAAAAAGTGCTTTAATGTTTACAACATTGGATACATAATCTCCCGCTGTCGATGGCCGGCGCAAGTTCTCGCTGACGCAAAAAACCTAACCACACTTTTCCTCTTCGGCAGCAGGGCTGCGAGGGCGGGCACGGTGCGGGAGTGAAGATGCCGCGGGAGCTCGCGCAGCTCTTTCTCGCGCTGTCCTCAGCGCGGAGATCAAAGGGCGGAATTCTAGTGTCCTTGTTTAAAGTCCCTGGGCCGCGTCACATCTCCCCACTGACATGCTTTTTTTTATATTCTCCATTACATCACGTACTTCCCAGACCTCAGACAAACCTCTGCGCCTTGCTTTTATAATGCGGAGCAAGCCCGAGATCATATTACCGTTAATTATCGCCACCCGGCACAAATAGGCGCCACCGTCCCCTTTGCTGCCTATTCAGGGAGCCTACGGAGTGAGGGAGTAGTTATAGTAGATTTGGGCATACACCCATCACACGCGCACGCCGTGGCAGATCATCATAATTGTCCTAAACTTGTATTTCATAAGGTTTTCCGAGCGGTGGTACAGCGCAACGGGGGTCATTATTTACTATTAAACATCAAACGAATTTACAAAACTTAATGCGTGCGATTAAGCGCTGATTCTACGTAGGAAAGTAAAGAAGAGGATCCTGATGCTCAACATTCCGGAGACCAAACCCTATTTAAATTAAATTAACAAATATTGCATGTAAATAACAATAGCCCACGTTTAAAAAAGCATTTTTATTTAGATTATAAAAAAAATAATCCTGCATCTGTTTTAGGTGTTCCAGCTGCCACTGTTCTAAAATTCAAATTAAATCAAATCTTATTAGGATCAAATTTTAGCACAATAAATGTTAACACAGTGAGCCTTTTGATTCTATCACTTGTAATTAGAAAAAAAGCGTGTATGGATTTGTGTCATCTTATTTCTTGTGTTCTTTAAATTTATAGTAGATTTATTAACTGAAATAAATTACCATAAAATTAAAACAGTGTTAGGACGTTCTACTGTGTCAGCAGATGTCGGTCTTTCAGCCCCGCTTGTGTTTTTGCGTTATTATGAGAACGAAATGCAGGAGACTGTTATGATTTGTAACGGGTTCGACCCATGTTACTCAAACAACTCAGTTCAGGTGTAAGTAAATGGATAGAAAGTAATTGTCTGTGCTGTTTGGGGGAGGGACGTGCTAATGATTTGGTCGGCTGTGTGTGTGTGTGTGTGATAGAGAGAGGGGTGTCGCGGTCGTTTTCAGTGAAACAAAGGCTCAGCTGAAAAATGTTAGGCACATCAGTCACTTAACCCCCAATAAAAGGTATTTGAGTGTTATGATAGTTGTAATATAACAGATGCGCACTGAATACTAAACCTAAACCAGGCACGGAGATTAATGAACCAAGATAGCCCCCATACCCGTTAAAAAAAATAAAATAAATAAATAAATACCAAATAATATTATTGTGTATAGACTGATTAAAAACAATGCAATTTATGCTATCATAAGGAAAATAACAAGTTCTTTGATTCCAATGATTAAAAAAGGTAACAATGTCAACTTTAGAATCTAAAATCCAGGAGATTAAAATTACACAAATTTAAATCACTGAAAGTCCCCAGAAGAGCCTCAGATTCAAGAGGTTTTTAAAGTGGGGAGAAGTGCATTTTAGTTCCTCTGAATGTATAGGTGAGAACAGCCGATTCACACCTAGGGAGGGTGAATAATTTGTATTTGAATGTTGTCTGGCATTGTAAAGCACTATAGTGACACTAAAAGAACAACCCAGGATTAATAGGAATTCTTATACTGCATAAACATTATTTAGCACAAAAAAATTCCTCACGCTCGGGAAAACTATCCGTGCGGTTGAGCGCTTTTTAGACTATAGAAAATTAAATCGGAGGGTTTTTATTTAAACTATTAAAAAAATAACCTGCGTCTATTTTTAGGCGTGCCAGCTGCCACTTTTTAGTTAGAAGTTTTCAATACAAAGCTTATAATGCCCACATGACATGACGGAATAAGGCACGGCTGGTGATGATTGGGGTTTGTTGGGTTACAGTGGATTTTACTATGCGGTGTGAGTGCAATGGCCATCCGTCTGCTCGCGCTGACTCTGCTCTCCGCGGATGGCCGTACCGCCCCCCCTCCCACCTCTCGCTCCTTTAAAGTTACTGGGGCGCGTTCCATTTGCCCTGCTTGCATGCCGCACTTCCGCGTTGTTGCACGCGCGCCGCATACACAGCGCGTAGTAAAATCCACTGTAGCCCAACAAACCCCGAGTATTTTATAGCGCGGAGTGCAAGCCGGGGCATCGATAGCAACGATAGCTCACCAGTCGTGTAATTCTGCGGTCCCGCTGCTTCGCATGTCTGAAGGGGAGGCCGCCTAACTAGTGAGCGAGGAGCGATATTGATTTGGGCGCACGCCGTGACAGGATGAAAAAACTGTCAGATTAATGTGCAAAAACTATATAATAAAACTATATAAGACTACATGCCTTTATAAGACTCAACTTTTATTTAAGCGCACTCACAATAACGAAAAAACGTTGTGACTTTGTAAGTGTTGTGATTTTGTAAGTGTTGTAAGCTGCGCTGTTCTGTATTGTTTTTGGTGAACTTGAGCGCGTCAGAAAATAACCGCAAACGTTTTTTTAAATGGTCAGACTCAGTCTGCTTGCTGTTTTCCCGACGCGTTCATAATCATTAGTCAACTTCTGCCGGTGCGCTCTGGAAAACTCCATGCATGCGGCTGAGCGCTGATTAAAACTATGGAGTAAATTAAAGAGGAGAATCACGATGCCGAATCAAAGTCCTGAGCCCAAACCTTATTTAAATTAAATTTAACAAATATTATAAGTAAAAAAACAATAGCCCACGTTTAGAAACCGTTTATAAATTCTTTCCGACATGAGTTGGCCCGGTGTTATGCGCAGAGCGCCGGGAGATTTCCTGAAGCTCAGAAATCACTGGGCATGTTTTCTAAATAGCCGCTATCTTTAATAACTGATGGAGGTTTTGAGCTGTATACACACGCATTCCTGCCTAAACAACTCTTAAAACTACACCTGTAACACAATAAACAGTAATATTTCAAACATTCTGCAGGCTGATATTTGGAGAAAGGAAAGAATAATGAATAAACCAGTTGTTGGGTCAAAATAACCCAACCAGGTGTTCATTTGTAAACTACATCTCATATGAGCCAACATGAGCAACCCAACAATGTGTTTAAAGTATCTGAAATAATCCAGAACTTAAATAACAATAAACTGATACAGAGATACGCTGTATAACGGTCACTGTTGTATTTACGGCAACGAGCGAAAATGTCACTTTGCGCCACCTGGCGGCCATTTTACGAATGACTTTGAAATGCAACTGATTTATTTTGGCCGCTGACGTTTTTACACGGCGGTGAGCGCGACGGTAATAACCATTCCAATTGATCAACTACTGTATTTACGATTTTGTTATTTAAAAAGTTCCTAAAGTCCTCACTACTGTATGTTGTGCAGTGTTCTTGTTTCTATTTAATTAGGCTAAAGTATTAAATACAATGTAGGATAATTTGTTATTTTTTAAAGCACATTAAGGCGGCAAGAAATGTCTCAAAAACCCTAAGATGGCAATAGGATCTAGTTAAACTGTATTGATGTACATTATATGCAGTATTGTTTCATGCCTGTACCCATTTTTAAAATGTATACATGTACTTTAAAATTTGACCTGCCACCCAGCTTAACCTCTTGCTCCTGTGCGCCAGAAAATGTAGTGAAATTTTGGACCCTGGATCTGAATCTAGATTTTTTTTTTTTAAACCTTATATAAGAACTTCATAAATTACAGTTAAATTTTTTTTTTGTCCGTTTCTTCTTACAATAAAAAAAATACTCTATTTACACTTTATATAGATTTTAAAATGTACTAAAATGAAGTTGGGAAGTTACCAGTACCATGTATTACAAATTGTGCAAATATTTCTTATTTTACATAAGGCATATTCAAAGAATATATTTTTTTAAAAGTGTACAATTTGCTATAGATGGCATTCTTACTATTTTTGTTTTACAAATAAGTAAATCTTTTTTTTCTAAACAAGTAAATAAGAACGATATCTTTTGTAACATGAAATGCACAACTGAGAAGTTAATGCATCTTCCTACATTTAAAGTTCCATCCCTGTTTGTCTCAGAAATAGCATTAGAAATATGAAAAACTTCTTGTCCCAAGAATTAGATGTTATGTTGCATATGCAAATATTAGCTTTAAAGTAATAAATGTGTGCATACATTTAATAAATTAATCTAAAACACTGATATAGTTTATTGTTTGTGGAAAAAAATTTATATCAGTGTTTGCATATACTCCTAATGGCTTATATTAGACGATATCCACCAGATGGCAGTGGAAAGGTTTTTGATGGACTGCATACTTTAAGAATACATGAGTTTACATGAAATATTAAATTGCATGCATGCAAGGGCTACAGAAGTGTCATAGTAAATAGATGATCACTATAAACAGCAACCAAATACAGATTTATTTTTATTTTGATGATTTATAGCTTACAGCTAATGGAAACTCTCAATTCAGTATTTCAGAAAATTAGAATATTGTGGAAAAATTTAATGTTGGTGACTCATGGTGTCACTTAGGGGGGTTGGACTGCTGACTTGACAGTTGTCTAAAAGACGATCATTGACACCCTGCACATGAAAGGGAAGACACAAAAGGTCATTGGTAAAGAGCCTGGCTTCATAGAGTGCTGTATCCAAACACATTCATGGAAAGTTATATGGAAGGAAAAATTGTGGTTGAAAGAGGTGCACAAGGAACAGGGATAACTAAGTGGTGGTTTGGGAAGCCATTTTATTAGGTCCTAGATCAGTGCAGCACTTCATGCTTTTCGCTGCTGACTAGCTTTATCGAGATGCCAATTTCATTTTCCAGCAGGACCTGGCACCTGCTCATATTACCAAAAGTACTTTTACCTTCTTTTAAAAACGTGCTTGATTGGCCAGCAAACTCGCCGACCTTAAACCTCATAGACAGTATGTGTGTAGAGGAAGCTGCAAGACACCAGACCCAACATCACAGAATAGCTGAAAGCCACTATTAGAGCAACCTGGGCTTCCATAACACTTCAGCAGTGCCACAAACTGATAACCATTTCATGCAAAGGGAGCCCCAACCAAGTATTGAGTGCTGTGTGTGCTCATACTCTTGTACTCAGTGTTTTTCAATTAGTTTTAATATTCTAATTTACAATGTGAATTTTAGGATTTAGATTATCACCTCTTTTCTTTTATGGGGCTTAGTTTCTTGTTAATATTTAATTACTGTTAAAATGTTCTTTGCATACATTTTCACATCTGTGACATGTGGTTTTAACCAGTCTTTCTATATATATACTTTTTTTCTTCACCCCAGGCATATTCTCCAGCCACACCATCTGCCCCCACCCATCACACCACTGTTATTGTTCCTGCCCCTACGTTGCCACCTCCTCCCCATCATGTTACAGTGGTAACCATGGGCCCTGCTTCTGTAATCAACACAGCGTCGACATCGCGACAGAACTTGGACACCATTGTGCAGGTAGAGAGTCTTTACACGGGACACAATGTGTAGTTTTGACATTACCCCTGCACAACGGGGTACCCACACAATATTGGGTTTAATGTTGGTTTCTGATAAGTATGGCACTATAATAGTGTTGCACAAAAAAAAATACATTTTGAAACAAGTGTTCATCTTATTATCCAATTTTGACCTTGCTAAAAAGAAGTGGTATATTTTAAGCACAATGCTGGTAGCAGTGGTGTGTGGGCTCTTGACACATGACAGAAATAACCTGACTGAGTTTGATATATGAGTCACAGGACGTAATGCACATAAAACTGTGCATGATGACCATACGTTTAGAGTATTGTTTTGTGGTCTTTAGGCTATCCAGCACATTGAGGGCACACAGGAGAAGATGGGTGTGCCTGAGGAGGAGCAGCGTCGGGCAGTCATCGTCACCCCGGGCCGCATCTTGAATGAGACCGCAGACTCAGACACTGCCTCAGACAATGAAGGTTCTGAGGACTGTTAATTGCACCAGTCAACCATGGTGGCCATATGGAGGGCCTCCTAAAGACTCTTTCACTCCCTCTCATTATTTCTTTTTCATATAGGCATACAAACCCATAGGGTAATGAAATAATTTAGTCAAAGATTCTATGAACAAACACAACTAAATAGCAAATTTACCATCTCACCCACTTCTACACTTGGACTATTATACCCACTATTATACAGTGCACTAGACTATTTTATCACTCTGGCCCATGATGTGCATCCAAAGCATTTTCTGTTCCATCCGTACTTAATGTTGAAATGAATCAGCCTCAAACAACTTTGACATGGCTTCTGTGTTCTTCCATTTATTTACTGCTTGTGTATAGAGTGAACAGTTTCTTGGGCCTTACTCTCAACAATCCATTCCTTTCTTCTGTAAGTTTCTCTAACAGGGGAAAGTTATATCTACCAACCCGTCTCTCTTACATTTTCAACCATCTACTAAATCTTTTAAATACTCCGAGCAACCCTCCATTCTGTCTAACCAAGGGAGGCTTTATAGCACCACTGTGAGCTTACCCAACATTTGAAGCCAGATGTACTATTCCATTGGCTTAAAAAATTTTTTTAGAGTAATTGACATGAGAACGTGTGTCATGGGAATCCATTTCAGGTGCCTCTGGTCCCAGCAATGCTCCTCTGCATAAAGCGAAAGATTATACCTGTTTTGTGCACTTTGTTACAAATCTTGGAGGGAGGGAGCAGAATGTGCCCCTGCCGTCATTCACACTCAGCTGGGCTGGGTTCCTTGTACAATAAAACTATGTTGACAATGCATCCCTACCACCATATCAAACACTCAGCTCTTTTATGTTGCTCCTAATGCTGGCCTAATATTTTGTCTGTTTTATTTGACAAACTTCAATAAGCTAACTAGTAGGTGCTCTGCAGAGAGATGTATTTGCATTTTGTGTGGCTCTGCTTTGGAGCATATTTGCTGTGCTGGCATCCACTGGTTGCCTGAGGGTCAGGCTCTCATCAAGAAAGGGTGGCAGTAGCACTAGCATATTTATTAAAAGCCCATAAGCACTCTATGCAGCTCCCTGTACAGCCATCTGCTTGTGTGTTCCCTTTGAAGACAGAAGCGCTTCTTTTAATTCCCCAATTGGTCAGTTCTCTGACCTATGCTGTTGGTAATCTCTGCACTTAGGGTTTTCTTTTTTTTTTTTTTTTTTCTTTTTCTTTTAACATTGTACACATTTGCCCTATAGATTCTGTAGTTTACTCTGCTTTCTAGAATGTTTGTTTTTTGTTTTTCTTTGCATTTTTTATACCCTTTTAAGGTACAGGGCAGATAATCTTATGAAGCATTATCTCATTTAATTAAAGCTGCATGATTGCATGGGCTGTCTGATGCATCCCAATGTTCAGAGAAGGAGGAATAAAGGAGTGCTAACTGCATGACATCCTACCCAAGTTGGAGTTGGCCTGTAGGTGACAAGAATTCAAATTACCAGTCTTGCCCTATCCTATTTCTCCCTTCTCATGCCACTATGCCATGAACATGGGTGATCATTTTAAACATTCCAAAATGTCCTAGCACCAGGTTCATGTTTTGCAAATGCTATTTTAGTATTCTTCAGATTTAGGAACAGATGTGACATCTGTAAGTAAATTTGACTGAAACATATTATGCCTGCCCTAATGTAACAGGGAACCACTTGCTGCTTGACAAACTCCTTTTCCTTCAGAATTTACCAAATTTTGTCAGCATGTTGGCTTTCTCTGGCCCTTAGCCAGTCAAGCATCAGTGTTAATGGCTGAGAAGCAGGGCTTCTAAAAGAACAGGCAGATAAAAGATGGAGTTGATTTTATACTGTATATTACACACACACACCAATTAGCCATAACCGCAACCAAAAACATTAAGCCTAATATTCTGTATGTTCCCCTTGTGCCTCCTGGGCACCTCTGGCACTGGTGCCATATCCTTTGTGTTCTGTGGGTGGTGGGGTAGGGCCTCCATGAATCTGACTTGTTTGTCTGGTGCATTTCATGGATGCTCGGATTGTGTTCTGGGGAATTTGGAGGCCAGATCAACAATTTTGAACTCTGTGCCCGCTAACCCCCATATGCAGGAGGCTGTTGTGCACTCTGCATTCTGATATCTTTCTACCTTGCTAAGACATCTGCCATTGTTATTTTTCAGCAATTTGTGCTGCATCGGCTTTTCTGCGTGACTGGTGGATGGGCTACCCTTCGGTCCCCAAAACCACAGGTGAACCTTTGGTTCCCATGATCCTGTGACCAGTTTACTGTTATATAATTGATAATGTTATTCAGTTCACCTAGCAGTAATATAAGTGTTGTGGCTGATCAGTGTGTGTGTGTATGAAAGTGTGTACATGTATATATATATATATATATATTTCAAGTATGAGAGGTGTGTGTATATGTGTTTGCGTGTGTGTGTGTGTGTGTGTGTATGTATGTATGTATATATACACACACACAAACATATACACACATACACACACAGTCACTTAAATGTCACTTGATTTTTTTTTTTATTCAAGTGATGGTCAGATTGACTTATAAAAAAATGTTTGCTTTCTTTTTTTTTCTTGCTGTATTTCTGTATGCGTGAAAGCTCAGATGTTGCTTAAATTTCATCAATTTCTGTATCAAAGCCACAGGGTGTCTGCTTTTTTTTTAATTCAAATTCATACTTTCAGATGTCTGTAAAAATACTATAAAAAAAGACTGTAAGAGGAATGTGTATGTGAGGGTTTAACCAAAAGTTTATAAAAAATATGGATTTAAAGCACTTACTTTTTAAAGAGAGATGCCTCCTAAATTGAAGCTCTTGGTGCTGAGAGTCCAAACCATGCAGCTGTTGAACCCTTCTTGACTCTTGGTATGTCTCCATCTCCTAAGTCCTAGACTTGTTTCCCCTCCCTCTTTATCTGTCACCTCTGTTGTGGTATTTGTTTTTTGTTTTTGTTTTTTTGTTTTCTTCTGTTCAATTCTCTGTCCCATTTGGTTGTTGAGAAGCTGTTATATTTTGTTCTAATTTTTTTAAAAGAAAACTGGGGAAAAGAGGCATGTGCCTTTGTAAAGACAGAATAATAAAGTTTGTACTTTGTTTTTTACAAGTTAACATTGCACTGTCTGGTTATTAGGGCCCGAGCACTGTTACAGGACCCTCCTGTTTTCCAAAGGATTTTTTTTTCTTCGGGTATTTGGCATGGCAGGGGCCCTCAGGGCCTTAGCTTACATACACATCCACATAGACACACGAAACTCTGTACATATTTAGAGCTCATTGAGCCGAACAACTTTCGCACTGCATGTCCTGTGGGCTCAGCTCAGCAGTAGGCCAGGTTATTTGGCGCACCCAATGGATTTTTATGTACTCCCCCTAGGGAATTCATGATTGCCACCAAACTGGGCTGCTGTGATATCTAAAGACATTGAGGATGCAAAATTGTAGAGGATTTTTCTTCCAGCATCTACAGCATATTCTACACACATCCACACCACAAATCTTAACACTAGTGATGCGCGGGTGGGGTATTTTTCCAACCTGCGGGTCCTGCTTTTATGAAGTGCCCGCGCCGCACTACTGTATCTATTTTTACAACCCGCCCCGCACCCGCGACCAGTAAATAGACATACTAGGCATTGTAATTCGAATGAAAACAGCCTTTATTTCAGCCTGAAAGTGCTTGGAAACATTGCCCTGTAAACTGGCAACAACTTATGATTATGAATATAAATGATAAATCAGGTCATATTAATAAGATAATGAAAAAGATAATGATACACATTTTAAACATTTACAACGCAGCCTTTGTAATCAAGCCTAAACAAGTTTTTAATTTTAGATTTGTATAGGACAGGCCTACAGTATACCACCTACACTAAATAACCACTGACATTTTTTTTTTCCATTATCATACGGAAATGTTCATTTAGTGTTTTTATGTTCGCTGTGCAAAAAATGAATGCAAAAACATTAGATTTAGCAGCCTGACCTTTTTTTCTTTTAATGGTGTAAATTCCCGACCTGAACTTCTCCCGCACCTCGTCTTCCATCTTCACTTTTATTTCTTTGTTTTTGTTGTGACTGGCAGCGGTAGCTGCTTGGTGCTTTCGTGACTTGTCACGTGACATAACCTTATCAAAGAACTTAATAAAATATGAAAATAGATATTGCCAAATATTTAATATAGGCTATAGGGAATTGCACGCAACATACATGGATTTTTTTTATTTAATTTTGGTTTTAATGACCCGCCCCGCAAATAAAGTGACAATTTCTTTACCCGCCCCAACCCGACCCGCGGGTTACCAGACGACCCGCACATCACTAGTACACATCTCTCACACACGCACAAACACACTTGTATCACACACACATTACAACTGTTAACATTTACACAGACGCATGCATACACAAACACACTCGTATATCTCACATACACACATCTCAAATGTTAACACTCTTGTTTCTCACACCCGCATGCAAACACATACACATCACACACAAACAGGCAACAAACCCACATACACACACTAACACACTCAACAAATATTTAGAGCCCAAACTGACATCAGCCCTGTATAGTATGTGATGTGTGCAAGTTGTGTGGTGCAACCAGGTGGCGATGGCTTAACACACTCAAATAACACACAGGTTGTGCGGTGCCCCTGGGGTGGTGATGGCACAGGGTGCTTGGGCCCGTCATTATTGCTTGCAACTATATTTTTATATTGATGTGCTTGAAATTCAACTTATTTTAAATTATAGAATTATAAGCAAACTGATGCTTAAAGTGGTTAAAAATGTATGTTAACACAGATCATACTTAATATTATTTGACTAACCTCATACTTCTTTTTTTTTTTTGTGGTTTGCTTTTCAAGTTTGAGTTTACACCTGTGCTATGGCTACTGCCTGTGTTTCATGTGTGTTACTGTTTTTTTTACACTTGCAATCCAAGGTTCCACTGTATTTCTACTTTTTATTTAGCTTGGGAAACACTTTATTTATTTATTTTTTTTAACCAGTTTCCAAAAAACAAACTTGGTCTGCACTGGGTCATCACTCAGGTTCCATCATATTAATATAGTGTGAAATTTTCACGGCAGCAGCGACTGGTATCTGAGGGGCTTATGTTACCATGGTAACGCATGGGGAAAGTGATGTCTACGCATTCCCCAAACAGAGCAGGGAGTAGGAATCACCCGGTGAAGTACATTTCGGAATGCAGTCATAGTCAACATTCGAGGGTAAAGCATTTTTTAGGGCCGAAGCACTATGACATCAGCCCTATGTGAAGGGCCCTAATATGTGAAGGGCCCTTTTTGTTTTCCTAAGAATTATTAGGGCCCAAACACTATAGGGTGCGCAGGACCCTCTTGCTTTTACACTGCATGTCATGGGCTTAACTAAACAGGAGGGGACGTTACTTCTTAAAGTAAGTAATTACATTACAAAATTACTATCTTTAAAAAGTAATCAGTTACATTACAGCGTTACTTTCTGATAAAAGTAACTAGTTAGAGTACTTTTCCATTGCAGAAAATGAAAACTCCTTGATTATTCTTTATGCATGTTGTTTTAGTCAAGACCTTTATAATTATTCTACCATCATCACTCAGTAAAGTTTGGCCCATAATCTGTTAATTCCTAATAACCCTATTTCACCTATGCGGTTTCGCACGGTGGCCGTAAGTTACGGTTCATCATGATTCACCGTGAGTTTAGCCACTGTGATTAGGTTTCCACCTTTCTGCGCGTCGGTCCCGAATAGTCAAACTGCATAGGTGAGATAGGGGTATAACAGCAGGAATAACAGAGGAGGGTGAGGGTGGTTTATCGGGGCGGGGCTTGTAGGACGACTTTTCACACACACCAACGGATTGGGAATGACTGCTGTCTGGCTCACGGATTACATAAATTATCTTGATAACAGATTACATTTGTAAAAAATAACTTAATACAGTGGAACCTCGGATTACGAGCATAATTCGTTCAGGAAGCAGGCTCGTATTCCAAAACACTCGTAAATCAAAGCACATTTTCCCATAAAGAAATAATGGAAATAAAAATTATTCATTCCACAGCCCAAAAAAATTAATACATAAAAATAATTAACACATAATATAAAGTAAAAAAATAAAACAAATTAACCTGCATGTTACCTTAAAAAAGTAAAAATAAACCCGACAGATAAGTGTTTCCATTTATGCGCACAGGCACTGTGTGTGTTTTTCTCTCTCCTGCGCTGCTGAGTGTGTTGTGTGCGCGCGCGGGTGTAACTTAAAACCGTGGCGGTTGTGTGTGAGTGAAGCATCTTCTCTCTGTTTTACACACACACACACACACACACACACACACACACACACACACACAAACACATTAAAGGCGAGAGAGAGAAGAGAGAGTGTGAACCGGCACGGTGTCAAATTACGCGCGCGCACACAACACACACACACAAAAACTGACACACACTAACGACGAGAGAGAGAGTGTGTGTGCGCGAACACAGAACACACACACACTCTGCAGCGCAAGAGAAAGAAAAACACACAACACACACACTTAAACACTGACATACAGTAAAGGCGAGAGAGAAAGAGAGTGTGTTTGTGTGTGAGCCGGTGGTGTCAAATTATGCGCACATACATAACACACACACTGCAGCGCAAGAGAAAGAAAAACACACACACACACACACACACACGGATCTTGATTATACCAGTAAGAGACGAGCACTAAGACCCAGCAGGGGAAATGATTTCCCCGCAGCACCAGAGAGAGAAAAACCGTTAGCTCAGTTGTGATGACGCGGCGCTCTGTGTCAAAACAAGAAGCGCATGCGTTATACATGATACTCGTTGTTCGTAAACCACGAGAACGCTTGTTTTTTAAGTCAAAATTTATTAAAAATCTTTGCTCGTCTTCCGGAACACTCGTAAACCGTGTTTCTCGTAATCTGAGGTTCCACTGTACTTAAATTACAGACCTAACGCGTTAAATTACTCGTTACATTTAAAAAAGTAATCCAAGTACTCTAATGTGTTACTTTGTAACGCATTACACCCAACACTGGTGACAATTCCTTAAACACATACACACGCACAAACACACTCGTATATTACACACATCACAAATGTTAACACTCACATCTCTCTCTCACAAGCATGCAGAAACATGCACACATACTAACAAGTCACATGTCTTACACACACATCACAAATGTTAAAACACTGAATCACACACCATACACACAAACATGCACAAACTCATTTACTCGTCAGACACAGACTGACACTGGTAGAGGAGGAGGTGTCGCAGTTATTTACAATGATAATCTGGCTATCGTGCAAAAACACAGATTTAATTTAATTTAATGCATTTGAAATTCTCTATAGTAACATAAAGTCAGCTCAGACGATTCCGCTAATCATCATTTACAGACCCCCATGGCCGTACTCTGAATTTCTCTGTGAATTTGCTAATTTCCTTTCAAACCTTGTCGTTTCCGTAGACAAAGCGTTAATTGCTGGAGATTTTAATATTCATTTTGAGAATCCAGAAGACCCTCTGAAAACATCATTTATGTCTATACTAGACTCAGTAGGAGTAAATCAGTGTGTAGTTGGACCCACTCATAAAACAGGTCACACATTGGACTTAATATTATCCTTCGGATTAAGTATAAGAAACATAATTACAATTCCACAGTCTGAAGTTATATCAGATCACTGTCTTGTCTCGATTAAAGTGTCTCATAGTAATAATGTACGCACAGCACCGCGCTACCGCCTACATTCACATCAAATACCAAACAGAGCTTTATCGATAATCTTCCAGAGTTATCAACTTTGATTGGATCGCCATTTGATTTCACAGAACTCGATCAAGCGACTGAATATCTAGAGTTAACACCTCGTTATAGCTTAGATAATGTAGTTCCAGTTAAAAGAAAAATGATTAGAGATAAGAAACTCGCTCCTTGGTATAACGATCACACACGCACTCTAAAACAAACTGCTCGGAAATTAGAACGCAAATGGCGTTAAACTAAATTGTTAGTTTTCCAAATAGCATGGAAGGAGAGCATCCTGAACTATAGAAGAGATCTCAGTGCTGCTAGGTCAATGTATCTCTCCACTTTTATAGAAAATAACAAAAATAATCCTAGATTTTTATTTAATACCATAGCTAAATTAACAAAAAACAAGACCACTGCAGAAATCTCCACAACAACAACATACAGTAGTGAGGATTTCATTAACTTTTTCAATAACAAAATCATAAATATTAGGCAAAAAAATCAGGCTTTAAAACCAGACAATTTAAGTAATACAGATGATAAATTAATCACATCACATCAGAACCTAGAATACTTTACTCCCCTTGAAGCGAGTGAACTAATTTCACTCATCTCCTCTTCAAAATCGTCAACCTCTGAATTAGATCCAATACCGACACATTTTCTCAAGCAGATAGTTCCAGCAATAACAGAACCACTGTTAAAAGTAATTAACTGTTCACTCAGCAGTGGGTATGTTCCTAAATTCCTTAAATTAGCAGTTATTAAACCACTAATCAAAAAACCTGGCCTTGACCCCTGTCAGCTTTCCAATTACAGGCCGATATCAAACCTCCCGTTTATCTCTAAAATTCTGGAAAAGGTAGTATCACAGCAGCTATGTTCATATCTACATAGGAATAGCATACATGAACTGTATCAGTCAGGATTTAGGCCTCATCACAGCACAGAGACAGCACTCGTTAAAGTAGTAAATGACCTCCTAGTGGCCTCTGATCAGGGTTGTGTCACTTTACTTGTGTGACTCGACCTCAGTGCAGCTTTTGACACTATTGATCATAGTATTCTCCTTCACAGATTAGAAAATGTAGTAGGAATTAAGGGAACGGCCCTCTTATGGCTCAGATCCTATTTGACTGATCGTTATCAGTTTGTAGATTTAGATGGTGACCATTCCTCATGTTCTCAAGTTGAGTTTGGTGTTCCACAGGGTTCTGTTTTAGGCCCACTGCTTTTTTCCCTTTACATGCTTCCTCTAGGCAACATAATTCAACATAAATATTAGTTTTCATTGTTATTCTGATGACACACAAGTATACGTTTCAGCAAAACCAGATGAGAAAAACCAGCTTACTAAAGTTGAGCAATGTGTGCAGGACATAAGATGTTAATTAATTAATGTTAATTAATTTCCTTCTGCTAAATCCTGATAAGACAGAAGTTCTAGTCATAGGACCACAAGCAGCTAGAAGTAAGCTTTCTGATCACACTGTGATTTTAAATGGCCTTTCTGTTTCATCACGTGCAACAGTAAAAGACCTCGGTGTGATTATAGATTCAAGCCTTTCATTTGAAGCACATGTAGATAATATTACCAGGATAGCATTCTTTCACCTCAGAAATATTGCCAAGATAAGAAATATATTGTCACCAAATGATGCAGAAAAACTAGTTCATGCTTTTATCACGTCTAGGTTGGATTATTGTAACACCTTACTGTCTGGTTGTTCAACTAGGTGCTTAAACAAGCTTCAATTAGTCCAGAATGCAGCAGCGAGAGTCCTCACTCAAACCAGAAGATATGAGCACATCACCCCTATCTTATCCACATTGCATTGGCTTCCTGTAAAATTTCGCATCGATTTTAAAATACTACTCTTGACGTATAAAGCATTAAATGGTCTCGCGCCGCAGTATCTGAGTGAACTGCTAGTGTCTTACAATCCGCCACGCCTACTTCGATCAAAGGATGCAGGCTGCTTGTCAGTACCACGTATTATTAAAACTACAGCAGGGGGCAGAGCTTTTTCTTACAAAGCCCCAAAGTTATGGAATAGTCTTCCAAATAGTGTTCGGGACTCAGACACAGTCTCAGTGTTTAAGTCCAGGCTAAAAACCTATTTTTTTAGCCAAGCATTTTTATAAATAGATTTGCCTTAGGTAAAGGAGCAGATCTGGGGGACTCATGGACATAGAGTATTAAGTGAACTGGTATGTTTGGATGCTGTCTTCCCCACTCTCATTGATCACTCAGGTTTGTTGACGGTGAGGTGATTGGTTGCCTTACATCTCTGGAAGCCCTCATGTCTGTGTTTCTTTCTGGCTCTCCCTTTTTAGTTATGCTGTCATAGTTAGTCCTGCCGGAGTCTCTGCTTGCACTCTGCACTAAATATACATTCACTTTTTACATTGTTCGACTGTGACCATACCTAACTGTTATTTCTCCATCTCTTTTGCTATCTCCTTTTCTGCTCTCTCCTCTCTCTCTCTCCCTCTCTCCTTTTTCCTCTACCTATCTCTCTGCCACTGTCGCCGTCATCCTAGGCTTGCTCATCAGGGACAATCATATAATTTTGTTTCATACACATTCACATTTTATACAAACTTAATTCTTTTGATTGTGTAAAGCTGCTTTGTGATGATGTAAATCGTTAAAAGCGCTATACAAATAAAATTGAATTGAATTGAATTAAATTGACACACCCACACATCTCACTTACACATACACACCTCTCTCTCACACACTAACACTCACATGTCACACACACACACACTAACGCACAAGCGAAGGCGATGTCCGATGACGTAATATGCTCTGATCCCATCCCAATGAGACGTGGCGACATAGCTTACAGTAGGTTATGGTCGCTGAATCGCTGGATGTCCAGGTGGTGCTCCGAAAATAATGTGGGCTTCATAGACAATTGGAAGACCTTTGAGGGCAAAACAGCCCTGTTAGGGTGGGACGGTGTCCATCCCACTCTGGAAGGTGCTGCTCTCATTTCTTGTAGTACAGCTCATAGTCTCAGAAGAGGCCTAGTTAATTGGTGACAATCCAGAGCCCAAGCCAGGGAGATTTTTTGATTTTTATTTAATACCATAGCCAAATTAACTAGAAATAAGACCTCCAGGACAACATCGTACAATAGTGAGGTCTTCATGAACTTTTTTTAATAATAAAATTGTAAGTATCAGGCATAAAATTGAGGCTTTGAAACCGGACAATGCAATTGATGCAAATATTAAACTAACTATGTCAAATCGGAACCTAGAATACTTTACTCCCCTGGAATAGAATGAACTAATTTCACTCATCTCTTCTGCAAATTCATCAACTTTTATATAAGATTCTATACCGACACATTTTCTTCAACAGATAGTACCAGCAATAACAGAACCCCTGTTGAAAATAATTAATTCCTCACTCAGCATTGGGTATGTTCCAAAATCTTTTAAATAAGCAGTTATTAAACCGATTATTAAGAAACCTGACCTCGACCCCTGTCAGCTGTCCAATTACAGGCCAATATCAAACCACCCATTCATCTCTAAGATTCTTGAAAAGATAGTAGCGGAGCAGCTATGCTCATATCTACATAGAAATAGCATACATGAACTGTATCAGTCAGGATTTAGGCCTCATCACAGCACAGAAACAGCACTCGTTAAAGTAGTAAATGACCTATCTGATCAGGGTCGTGTAACTATGCTTGTTTTACTCGACCTCAGTGCAGCGATTGACAACATTGATCATGGGATTCTTCTTCACAGATTAGCAAATGTAGTAGGAATTAAGGGTACAGCCCTCTCCTGGCGGGGCAGAGCTTTTTCTTACAAAGCCCCAAAATAAAGGAATAGTCTTCCAAATAATGTTCGGGACTCAGACACAGTCTCAGTGTTTAAGTCCAGGCTAAAAACCTATTTATTTAATCAAGCATTTTTATAAATAGATTTATCTTGGGTAAAGGGGCAGATCTAGGGGACTCATGGACGTAGAGTATTATGGTGAACTGGTATGTTTAGATGCTGTCCACCCCACTCTCATTGATCACTCAGGTTTGTTGACGGTGAGGTGATTGTTTGCTTTACATCTCAGGAAGCCCTCATGTCTGTGTTTCCTTCTGGCTCTCCCCTTTTAGTTATGCTGTTATAGTTAGTCCTGCCGGAGTCTCTGCTTGCACTCTACACTAAATATATATTCACATTATACATTATGTGACTGCAACCATACCTAACTGTTATCTCTCCTCTTCTGCTCTCCCCTCTTCTGTTCTCTCTCCCCCCCTCTCTCTCTCCCTCTCTCTGTCGAGCTACACATGTCGTTCCTGAGCTGCCAGTGATCCAGACTCCCTCTGCCCTCTGGACCTGTCTGACCCATCCTGGTGCCCCGCTTCTTGTTGGAGATCTTGTCGCATGGATGCCCTGTGTGTCTCTTTGGAATGCGTCTGGTGTCTGGGGATGGTTTCACTTTACCATAAAGACGGTTCTGGCCTCGACTAGCGTTGACAGCTGTTTCGCTGAGGACTTGACTTGGCTGCGGTTGCTCAATAGATTCAAGATTGCAATAGTCTCAAATAACTACCTGGACTCCATTTTTACATCAATGAACATCAACTCTTATAGCTGAACTGCCTGCCACCTAATACTGTATAAATGCATATCAATTCCTGCTTTCTGTTTCACCCAAATGAGGATGGTTTCCCTGTTGAGTCTGGTTCCTCTCAAGGTTTCTTCCTATTACCATCTCGGGGAGTTTTTCCTTGCCACTGTCGCCCGTGGCTTGCTTACCAGGGACGATCTGCTCATCTTGATTCATGCACACTTACATTCCATACAGACTTTAATAATTCTTTTGATTGTGTAAAGCTGCTTAGTTAATTTGTCTGGTTCCACAATAAAGTGTTAAGCATTTACAAAAGACTTGCGATTCGGTCAGGTCGAATTATTGGCATGTATTGAGCTAAATAAAATCTGGAAGTTGAGTCATGTCAACTGATCTTCTTTCTTCTTAGGTTAAAATATTTTACTGCTCATCCAAGTAGCTTCTTCAGTCTGAGGGAAGTTGAATTTCACATATTTGTATCTCCTAAGGTCAAAGATCCTCCTTTGCCTAAAAACGGCTCATTAGGTGAATAATGGAGATTGTGAGAGTAGGAGGTCATTAGAGAGCAGAAGAGGGACAGAAAGAGAGAGTTGTTAAAAAGATAAAAGAGATGAGGGAAAGTGATTAAGATGTAACAGACAGTTAAGTCAAATAAAAAAAATTTTAAGTCCTTTCTGTCAGGTTTTCTGTTGGACCTGTGAAGAGGTCTTGTGAAAAATAAAAAAAAACAAATTTGGCTTAAGACTTCCACTTCTGTTAAAGTGAAGAATTTTCCTGAACAGAGACTAAAGACGGTTTGAGGGAGGCATGAAAGAGGCTATTCCTAAGATTATCATACACAAATGTATGTACTCAGGGCCGGACTGGGACACAATTTCAGGCCGAAAAAAATTCCAACCTAGGCCATCCTATGGATCCAATAAATTTAAAAACCACAGCCAGCCTTATTTTTTTCTTCTATACAACTTACATTTACATTTAGGCATTTGGCAGACGCTTTTATCCAGAGCGACTTACAAAAACGGCTTTAAAGTTTACATCATTGGATACATACCTCCACTGGGTTAACTAGGTTAATAACTAAGTGCCATTAGGTGTGATGTGCTCGTATCCTCTGGTTCTAGTGAGAACTCTCGCTGCTGCATTCTGGACTAGCTGAAGCTTGTTTCTGGATCTAGTTGAACAACCAGAAAGTATAGCATTAAAATAGTCCAACCTAGAGTTGATAAAAGCATGAACTAGTTTTTCTGCATCGTTTAGCGACAGTATATTTCTTATCTTGGCAATATTTCTGAGGTGAAAGAATGCTATCATGGTAATATTATCTACATCTGGAAATAATAGACCACCTTTGGAATGTAATGGAACATAGAATTATAATGGAAGTGCAGTCGACAAATTTGCAGAAACTGTTTGTTGCCTTCATGCAGCTTGTTGAACCAATACCATGAAGAATTAAGGCAGTTTTGAAGACAAAAGTGTGTCCAACCCAGTACTAGCAAGTTATACCTAATACATTTAAAAGAGTCGAACATATTTCACCCAGACTTAATTTTCCAGAGAAAATGCTACATTATTATAGCCACTTTACCTCATGCTTGTTGGATATTTGATTATTAAAACTGTTGGTTATTGAACCAATTTGACCTAGCTACATTAGACTCAACTATTGTAAAATTGTCTACAATAAAGCATAGCTATTTTATATTAAATCATTGTGATTTCCTCTAAGTCAGTTATTGCAAAATTGAAAGGTTTGACTTAGAGGAAATCACAATGATTTAATATAAAATAGCTATGCTTTATTGTATTTTCCAAAGTAAAATATTAAAAGTATAAAATATTAAAATAAAAGTATTTTATGTTTATTAAGTCAAGGTTTAAACCAAAGGTGTGGACTCGAGTCATGTGACTTGGACTCGAGTAAGACTCGAGTCATGAATTTGATGACTTTAGACTCGACTTGACAAAATATAAAAAGACTTGCAAACTTGGACTTTAACATAAATAACTCGGACTTTCACTTGGACTTGCGCCTATTGACTTGTAAAGACTTGCTACTTCCCATTAAAAAGCCCAAAGATAAAAAGTATGTTAGCACGGTCCGCTCTATCTCTGTTTATTTGTCTGTGCGCGTGTGTGTAAAAGAGCGCATGCGCGCATTCGGAACGACATCCAATCAAAGTACCGTAGATTCTTTTGATTCGACAGCGTCCAACACGTGACAACAACGTGCACGCGCCAGTTCGCGAAATGATACCGAAGGTAGCTTCGTTTGGCTATAAAAAAATTGGCTATATGCGCGGACCACTGAGCTTCTACAGAACGCAGTAAAGGCCAAAAAGGAAATTGTTAGCGTTTTTTAATCCCCTGATGAACTCTAGCCATCAGGATGTGTTTTCCTTGTTATCTTGGACATATTTAGAATGATGAACCTCGGCTGAGTCACTTGTAGGCTGTAAACATGTCAGTACATGCGTTGTATTGTTTACATTTAATCACTGGTATACACTACCCATTCTTTCATATGCAGTTTGGGTTTATTCAAATTATGTGACCTAGTGAATTGACATCACACGGATAAAATGCTAATTATCTCGCATAATAATAATAATAATAATTATTATTATTATTATATATTTAATTTTAATAATACTTATTATTATTAATATTATAATATATAATATTTAATTATAATATAATAATAATAATAATTATTATTATTATTATTATTAATTTATATATAATAATAATTATTATTACTATTATTATTAATGTCTTGAGACTGTATCTGACGGGTCTCTATTTTGGCATTATGGTTTTGCTGAAAAGGCATATTTGATATGAAATATCAGACTAAATACTGACATGTTTGCAGCCTACAAGTGACTCAGCCGAGGTTCATCATTCTAAATATGTCCAAGATAACAAGGGAAACACATCCTGATGGCTAGAGTTCGTCAGGGATTAAAAAACACTAACTGTCCTTTTTATTCTTTACCGCGCTCTATAGAATCTCAGTGGTCCGCGCATAACCCTTCGCGGGCGAGCCTTCTCCTAAATGCGCGTTCCCTGTGTCCTTTTCACGGGGGTGGGGCTAAAAAAACGCATCCTGATTGGGGAACCAACTTCGACACAGCACTGGATTGTTTGTATGAGGTAGCCTACGTGAGTGTATCAAGGTAGGGAGCAAAGTTCTTTAATGTTATGTGAAGAAAACAACGTTATTGTTTGTATGAAGTAGCCTACTTCATTAAGAATATGTGCTACCATTTTACATTGCTACTAGCATTTACTAACATTTGTATTTTTATGTATCTGAGCAATGTTCTTTCATAAAAAAAGGTTTGTTTAATAAATACAGATCTTACAACCATACATAATCTGTATACATTTTATTTTTCTGCTAAAAAGACTTGAAAAGACTCGAAAGTCAAACCGTAGGACTTTGGACTTGACTTGAGACTTGTTGGCTTTGACTTGGGACTTGACTCGGGACTTGAGGGCAATGAATTGAGACTTACTTGTGACTTGCCAAACAATGACTTGGTCCCACCTCTGGTTTAAACTATTTGTTTCATTTACCCAGTGTTATTTTCTAACATGATTGTTATATCTATGTTATTTTCACGAGTCATTTTGCATATTTTCCATTATGTACTATATACCTTAAACTACATTTCTGCATAAGTCTTTTGTCTACAATATTGTGCTTATCTTATAGTTGTTTATACCTCTTAAACAGTTTTGTATTTACGGTGACCCTAAAGTGCAAAACAAATTAATAAAACTGAAAACAAAATAACTAATTCAAAACCTAATTTACAAAACCCAAAACAAAATAAGAAAACCCAAAACAAATTAGTTATTTTGTTTTGGGTTTTGTTTTTGTTTTTGTTATTTCTGTCGTGTTATGCGTAAGGATTCATGACGCAGATATCATGTAACACCTAACTGCTTTATTTTCCACACACTCATACAAAACCCGGAAAAATGTTAACCTTTCCCCCTCCAGCAAAACTTCAAAATAATAGACTCTGCATCACATTAAACACCACCACATCTCCCTTCTTTAGCTCCAAGGCTTGCAATTACCAAATAACTCTCTATATACCTAAATTAACACTTCAACTTCAATGAACTGCAACTCCCCTCTTTTATCCATCCACAAACCAGTCTTTTTGGTTTGCATACAAGTCTACCAAACCTAGTTCTAACAGGAATGGGTGAAACACACTCTTGCATCTTTTCTGGGGACTTGTGAGCAACTGGGTCACCTACAGTTGGCTCTACTGGCTGAGATTGTATACAAGGTGAGGTTTCTGAAAAAGGAATAAGATGGCGTCTGTTCCTCCTGATAGTGCCTGTTGGGCTGTTCACAAGATATGCCCGAGGTGTGGTTTGTGTTGAAACCACTGTGCCTGAGAACTTATCACTTAACACCCACACTGGTTGTCCTGGCTCCAGAGGATTTAGTTCTTTTACACAATGTCTCCTATTGAAGTCAGAAGTGTCTCGTAGTCGTCTCTCCCTTACTTTACTGTCGACGACTGAAAGATCTGGAATGAGCAGGGATGGATACTGCTGCATTGGTGTGCGAAGTCTCCGTCCCATGAGGAGTTGGGCTGGACTATAGCTGTTGGATAAGGGAGTGGCTATATACGATAAATGTGCAAGGTAAGATTCTAGAGCTTTTTTCAGCATCAGCTTTACAGACTGCACTTGGCGCTCAGCCTCACCATTGCTTTGAGAAAATCTTGGGCTACTGGTGATGTGTTTGAACCCGTAGACTGCTGAAAAATCCGCAAACTGCTGGCTTGAGAACTGAGGACCATTTTCACTATAGAACTGTTCAGGAATACCATGCTGTGAGAAGATAGATTTCATATGCACAATTACATCTACTGGTATATTATCTAATAGGTAGGCGCTGTTATAAAGTGTGAACAAATCGGCACCTACTTTCTGCCAAGGTCTCTCTGGTACTTCACTGGACATGAGCGGCTCCACCGGATTGGATCGTTCCTTAATGCATATTCTACAGTTTTTCACCAGGTAATTTAACTGACTGCTCAAACCTGGCCACCATACAGACTCTTTAGCTCGCTCTCTGCACTTTGTCATCCCTTGATGTCCCTCATTAGGTGTATAGAATGACAACACATACTGCATGGCTATTTATGCGTTTGATCAAAAAAATTAGTTTAAGAAATTTATGTCATATAGTATATTGATATGTAAACTTTTTTAAAACAAGTTTTTTAACACCATGGGGAAGGGGTGTTTTTTCTGTCAGGAGAAGTATAAATAAAAAAGTCACTGAAAGTCTAAAAAGTGGTCTTATGTAATTTTTATTTTTTTTTTTCAAATTAATTAAATGTTGTTGACACTCCCAGTTCAGTACTTTTTTCCATTTTTGGCGATGATGGGATGCAAGCAGGGCATATGTGCAGATGTTAAGACTTTGATGAAAACCAAAACAGGAAAGAAAAAAAATTCAGACAACGATACACCACAAGCTTAAACACAAAATGATAAGAACAGACAAGATTGGCAAATACACTAGAATGGACTGGGGCTGAAATAAAGGAGCTACTGCATTCAGTTTTGTGCTTGAAACCTCATATGGTGTGACGCTACAATTCAATTCAATTCAATTTATTTGTATAGCGTTTTAACGATTTACATCATCACAAAGCAGCTTTACACAATCAAAAGAATTAAGTTTGTATGAAATGTGAATGTGTATGAATCAAAATTATATGATTGTCCCTGATGAGCAAGCCTAGGATGACGGCGACAGTGGCAAGGAAAAACTCCTTGAGATGGTAATTGGAAGAAACCTTGAGAGGAACCAGACTCAACAGGGAACCCATCCTCATCTGGGTGAAACAGATAGCAGGGATTGATGTGCATAATAATATGCGAGACTGGAAGTTCAGTATAAGAGGAGATGTGTAAGATTAAAATCCAGTTTGTTCCTGGAGGCTCAGGTAGACTGTGAAAAATTCCAGTTCTGAACTATTGAGCGACTGAAGTCACAGGTCCTCAGAGAACAGCTGCATCAGTCGAGGACAGGACCACCTTCATGGAAAAGTGGAACCAACCCCAGTCACCACACGCATTCCAGGCAGACCACACGGGGGCATCCATGTGATGAGATCTCCAACCAGAAGCAGGACTCCAGGATGAGTTAGAGAGGTCCAGCGGGCAGAGGGGGTCTGGATCACTGGCAGCTCAGGAGTGACATGTATAGCTCGACAGAGAGATAGGTAGAGAAAAAAGGAGAGAGAGAGAGGAGAGAGCAAAAGAAGGAGAGAGCAAAGAGATGGAGAAATAACAGTTAGGTATGGTCACAGTCGAACAATGTAAAAAGTGAATGTATATTTAGTGCAGAGTGCAAGCAGAGACTCCGGCAGGACTAACTATGACAGCATAACTAAAAAGGGAGAGCCAGAAGGAAACACAAACATGAGGGCTTTCAGAGATAAGGCAACCAATCACCTCACCGTCAACAAACCTGAGTGATCAATGAGAGTGGGGAAGACAGCATCCAAACATACCAGTTCACCTAATATATATATGCTACAGCATATGGTGTGACAGATTTTGTCTGTCGCTGAGTGAGATCCATTTGCCATCCTGTATGATAAGAATAAATTTCTATATTTAAACAATTTATCATTGTATTTTATTTCCAATAGCTATGGGGAACCATGTCATGTCAAACGTCCATTTAAGTTTTATTTTAAACAGGAAGTCTCACCAAAATATTAATATTTAACTTTATCTTAATGTTCTTAATGATAAAAAAAGTCATTTATTTTGTTAAAAAAATGTATGAACACCTAAAATAAAAAACTGAACTTATAATGAAAACATAAACGCATTTTACACAGGTGTATAAATATTTTTATAGAAAATGTTGTGAATTTGTGATCATTACAGCTAGTGATATATTGCCAGAGCTCAGCTCCACTTTGTCTAGCCAACAAAATTATGTCCATTTCATGTAAAAAGGGTGCTGGGTTGGCTGTACACCTCTTATTTAGTGTTACAGGCACAATGGCTAAAAAAGACATTCAGCTGCTCCAGTACGTACAGTCCTCAGTGGCATGCCATTTTGCAGTGACGCATTTTAGGACCAACCCCCTTCCACACTGTGACACACACATGCTCCACCTAGCACTTATCTCTGAGTGATAGCCTCACTGCTGTGTGCCCCTTGACCTTTTGAGGATGGTATAAATAGTCATCTAGGTTTTCACAGTTCTCCTGGCAGCCAACATGAAGGTCTTAGTTTATATCTTGTGTTTCATCTTTCTACTGGCCCTGGCCACAACAGGTAAAATGATTAACACATTTTTTTTTTTAAGTTTTGTTGTTTTATTGTTCCTAAATATGCATGATCGTTCAAACATTGCAAAATTTCATCTGAAATCTCAAAAAAGACCCAAAGATTTTTAAATTTAGATGTTTTTTTAAATTAACTTCTGTAGCTTACCAAACATACTGTGAATTGTGAATTCAAAATAACAATAGCAGGCTGAAGTTGATGAGGATTATAATAATACAATGTTAGTTTTGCAATGTGAAAGTGTTTAGCCAGTTAATAGCTACTGTCACTTCCTGGAGCAATGTTTAGAATGAAATGTGTTTTTTTATTTTAGCCTATCTATCTATCTATCTATCTATCTATCTATCTATCTATCTATCTATCTATCTGTCTATCTGTCTATCTATCTATCTATCTATCTATCTATCTATCTATCCACAGAGAGAGAGAGAGAGAGAGATTTGTTGTTGATCATGGTTTATTTAATAACTAACTCAAATGTCTACATATACCTTTTAAGAAAAGTAGATAGTGCTAAAATCTCATCCTGAAAAAGTTTATTATGGTATAGCAGTGCCTGTTTTGTGTGTCAGCTGGCTTGAGTCATGGCGCCAGCTGATGGAAAGACCTAGAGCTTGGCAAACTGAAAGTTTATAAACAATAGTTGACCTGCCTGACAGCATAACCTATTTGTATTCATTGTTCTTTTCTTCATCATACAACAATCAAAAACATTATAAAGAGGTATTTAATACACAAATTAGTTTCATGATTCATTGCTTATAATTCTTACATGACTGTTGGTTTTGGGTAAATATATTTTACATACGTTATTTAACCTGCCATTTTAGAGGACTTATAACCTTTTTTGAGATAAGCTATACATGAGATTTTTGGTTAGTTCTGACAGGAGCCTTTACCCTTGTTCTGTCCTTGGATTCCTTGTGCCCAGGCTCCAATCAGGTATCTAAGATTGGAAATCTGCCTGTAACTGGATACCATCCACTATAGACCTCTGTCCTCTCACCCTCTTTCCCCTCCTGCTCCTTTTACCTCTCTTCCCTTTATCCCAACCTCCCACTCCCCAATTTACACACAACACAGCTGCTGTCACCCTGCACTGTCACAATCACAATTTATTCTCAGCAGCTGCCCATGTAGGGCTTTTTTTTCATCAGCTACAGTAAGCTTAAAGATACCGTTCTAAAACATATTTTAATGATAATTGTTCTGGTGTCATTTCTTGTCTATATTTTTACTGTGAGAAATTAACTGAGGTAAAAAAAAATACAATATATAATACTGTAAGATGTTTAAGCTATCGGTTATTTTTATGTTAGCCTTTAACTCCATTTTAAAATAGTTTACTATGGCTTTAGTTCCTGCCTTTATTTGTTTAAATAAACTCACATATTCTCCAAAGATGACTAAAGCTATAGTGTGTTGAGGTAGGAACCTCTAAAGCAGAGATACCATACAATTGAACAAGGTATTTAGAAGAGCTGAGACTTGAGATTGACTTGCTGGTAAAAAGGACAACAGACTCACTGTTCACAGTGTACCTGTATTATCTGCATTGACTTTTAATACCTCAGTCTTGCGTTACTCATCTTTTGCAATGCTGTCTCTTTGTCAAGTGTTGTCTGTCTGTCTGTCTGTCTATCTCTCTCTTTCTCTCTCTCTCTCGGCTCCTGATATCCGAACGATGGGGAAAATGCTTTTTGTTGTTTCCTTTAAGAAAGGAAACTGTGTTTATTCTACATATGCACATTAATTACCTATTCCCAGTTCATAATAGGCAATATACTTGAGGAATTGCAATATGATCCTGGGACTGTAATTTAAATTTATGTTACTTTGACCACTTTCCTCTGTCTCTGACATTAGTAAACTTTTAATTTTTAACATATGCCTGTTCTTTTAACTCTTACCTAATTCACTAAATCTGATTTCATAAATATGAAAATAAATACTGAATTACTTATTTAGTGAATATTTATTTCATTTAATCTTATTGATGAGATATATGCAAGAGCTCTGTAAGAGGCGAATGATCTTTGGTCTACAAAACTTTGATCCACATAAAGGGATAGCAAATCTCCAGACCCACACATTTTATGGCTTGATCCTTTTTTTCCTACCTTGGAAGAAACCAGCATTTGAAACCTCTGCAGCTGTTCCTATCCACACCATGAATGGACAGACTACTTTATACTCATATATGAGAGAGAATTCGCTAAAGAGTTGCAAGCACACAGCTGTCTTTGTGTGCAGTAGCATTCCTGTTTTCTTTGCTTGTTTATTTGTTTTTAAAATACTCAAACTTGTATCATTAAGATATTGCAGTTTTGCACAAAGGACATGATATTGACAAACCAAGTGGTGAGAGCCTCGACCCCAAAGAAGAACACCATTATGGATGAATTGGAATACCGTAGGCACACCAGCCCTTCTCACTTTGATATTAGTACATGGCCTAAATAATACTTATGTGGCTGGATAAGCACAAATCCCCACAGCCATGTTACAAAATTTAGTGGAAAACTTTGATGGAAGACCACCCCGTGTTAATGTCCGTGGTTTTTCAATGGGCTAAACCATAGATGAGTTAAACCATGAGTTAAACCTTGGACTGTGGGCATAATTCCTTCCGGAAGCATGCTTGTATATCAAAGCACTCGTAAATCAAGGCAGATTTCCTAACGAGAAAGAGGAGAGAGGGGGGGAGGGGACTACTGAGTCGGATGACTTATTCAGTGGATACCATATTAGTGGATGTGTTTTACATTTACCCCACTAAATCCTATAACAAATATTTGTACTTTTTTGTTTACTACAATTGTGCATGGCTTTGTAACCACGATGATGTGTAGTATTTGATGTGGTGATATTTGCCTTCCCAGGAGTTGTTTAAAATCAAAAGTTAATATTGTTTCAGACTGCGACAAAAAACAGCACATTCACTTTACAGTTTGGCGGCACAGAGAGAGAAAGATACTTTTACTATTATTTAAAGGTAGAACTTCATTACATTTTATATTTAAAGAGACCTTTGGTAAATTGAGGATAAGGATTTTGGTATTTTTCATAAGTACAAATGTGCTATGGAGGCCTTCTACTTTTACAGGAGTAAAATTTTATCTGGGTTATCTCTGCTTATACTCAATTACAGGAATTGTGTACTTTGCCCACCACTGACTGTGGTAAAGTTAGATTGTAATGCATCCTTCTGTTTTATTTTACAATCAATATGCTTTTTTCATCCTATTTTTTATCATGCTCCTATTACCACTTGCACCTTATTTGCTGCATTCAGAAGTGATGATGCATTTTTATACTTTTGAAAGAAACATTTTAAAAGAAATATTGTTATTACAATTAAAAGTTGCATTAGTGATTTGTGTACAACGGACACGAAATGTTGTAGATGTACGTGCTGTGTGGGAAGCTTTTGTTTCGCTTTGTGTGCTTCTGCTGGGTCAAATGTGTCATCCTGGCTGGGCCTCATCATTACACTTCAGGCAGACAGATGTCAAAGCAACACACACTGAGCAATTTAGGTTGAGGACAACAACAATGGAACCTCGGATTACGAGTAACGCGGTTTACGAGTGTTCTGCAAGATTTTTATAACACACGTGTGTGCGTGCGAGTAATGCAAAAGAAATTCTCAATACAGAGGTTAAAAATCTATTTTCTTCCTCATTGCGGTGTGTTTTGTGTGTGTGTGAGTGTGTGTGTGGACGCGTTATTAGACACTGTGCCGGCTGTGTGTGTGTATGTGTGTGAAACCCTCATTCACCAACACACACGCGCGCACAGAAATAAGGGCAAGAGACACACACTCTGCTACGGAAGCTCATTGCATTCACAAAAGAAAAAAAATCACGGAACTTATGTCATAATTATGACTTAATATCTCATAATTATGACTTACTATCTCATAATTATGAGATCCTGAACATTTAGGCATTTGGCAGACGCTCTTATCCAGAGCGACTTACATTTTTATCTCATTATACATCTGAGCAATTGAGGGTTAAGGGCCTTGCTCAAGGGCCCAACAGTGGTAACTTGGTGGTTGTGGGGTTTGAACCTGGGATCTTCCGAACCGTAGTCCAATGCCTTAACCACTGAGCTACCCCTGGCCCCCTACTAACTTATTAACTCATAATTATGAGATAATATCTCATAATTATGACTTACTATCTCATAATTATGAGATCCTGCTCTCATAATTATGACTTACTATCTCATATGGAATGCTACTACTTATTAACTCATAATTATGAGATAATATCTCATAATTATGACTTACTATCTCATAATTATGAGATCCTGCTCTCATAATTATGACTTACTATCTCATATGGAATGCTTCATGGATACAAAATCATCCATTTAAAATGCATCCAAGCTGGCTTTGTGCTATCTCAGAGAATCATCTGGCACCTATTAAAAATTCTGGATCCTCGTTTACGAGCAAAAGGATGCAGTAACTTTCGTTTCCGATGTCATACGCTAAAATACCCCCTTCCACAAACTGCCTCCCCTTATCTCATAATTATGAGATAGTAAGTCATAATTATGAGATAATTATTTCATAATTATGAGATATTAAGTCATAATTATGAGTTAGTAAGTCATAATAATGACATAATTCCTGAGATTTTTTTTTCTTATGTGAATGCAATGCGCTTCCGTACTCTGCTCTCCGAAGAAACTCATCTTTTCAGAGTTAAGGTGCTGGGTCATTTGTTTGATTGTTTTACTTCACAGCAGTGATTCTGTTAGTTTGCGCTCACACGAGTGTCATTAGCGATGTTTATTGCTTTTTTTTTAGATAAAACAGTGTAGCGGGAGAGAGAGACGTTGATTTATGACCTCTGTTTCTGGAAGTGTAGTCCAGTGCGGGAGCTGCATTGTGGGTAATGCAGTCCGGTGTGTGTGAACGCGAATGTGAGATTTAAGTTAGGATATTGAGCCTGAGTTTTGTTCTTCAGTAGTTTTTTTAGTTGGATTTAAGTGCAGAATCCACCGAAAGTTTGTAATATAACCTGACAATGCAGAAAATACAAGAATGGGCATCGAGGAGTTTGTCCATCTCATCATTACACGAGCATGGGTTAACGAGCTGTTACGCTGTCGCGAGCAACATAAAAAAAGTGGAGAAGCTTTAATAATTTAGAACAGAACAACAGTCTTTCCGTTAATGTGTGTGTGAGTGTGTTTAAACCAGAGAAGAAAGTTTTAATGTGTAAGATGAGGAAAGGGAAACAGGAGAGGCTGAAAGCAAGAGTCTCCACTTACTCTAAAGTAAAGAAAAGAAAGAAAGTAACGCTGTAATGTAACTGATTACTTAATTTAGTTTGTAATGTAATTAGCTACTTTAAAAAGTAACATCCCCCAACACTTCAAGGCACACTTTGCTTTTTAAACCTATTTCTCGATTAACTAATTAACTTGTCTTACACCTAATCAATAAAGTAATGTTAGAAAATGTTAAAAATGAACAGATTGCAGTGAAGTGTTTCTTGTTGCTACTGTCTATGACTAAAAATATTTACCACGTAAACAACTGGTACATGTGCTATTCTAACCTATTGTGTTATTTATAACCTGTTTGGCCAGCCTCACACAGCTTCTTTTTATTTTTCATGATGTTAATATTTCATTTAATAAAATATGTAATTAATAAAAGCGTCTATTAAAAGTATTGAGTATTGTTTTCCTGCTAAATGTCTACCTATGGTGTTCCACCTTCCACAATTCCATTAGCCAGGGCATGTCACAGAAAGCTTAAAGGTGTGATGTGAACTGACTACCGGCAACCAGGAGACTTTACTTAGAGCTAAGTTAGAGATAAATCAATAAATATTCTTTTTGATAAGGGACAATGAGGCCTTCCCAAAAAAGAACACTCTTTTCTATTTTAAGTTTATATAAGCAGGAGTCCTCTAGTTTTTCTGGTTCTTTGACCTTATGTGTCTTGTTTTAACTATTTCACCATGTTTGTAAGTTTGTAAAAACAAAATATGCCTTCCAGTTGTACCTAACTAGGAGTCAGGGAATCAAAGTCATTTGGCATGGCTACCAATCAGATACTCATCAACAAAAGCTTTGCATTTTGCATCAAGGTTGAGATAATTCCATTGTGCTCTTAACCTCACCACAGAGCTCAAGGATTGATGGTTTAAATCCAAGGGCTGCCTATAGTGTCTGTGCCCTATGATAGACTGGCATCATGTCCACGGTGTACCCTGCCTCGGCCGCATCTGTGAACATGATAAGCAATATCAGATGGTGTTAGCATCTGATAAATATGTTTGTGTGTGTGTGTGTGTGTGTGTGTGTGTGTGTGTGTGTGTGTGCGTGCGTGTGTGAGTGTGTATGCATGCGTGTGTGTGCGTGCATGCGTGTGTGTGTGAAAAAGAAAAAAAACCTCTACTACATCCACCCTACTTAATCTGTTATTGATGCTTCACTTAGTAATGCTCAAGAGGTAGACATAGCACATGTTGAATGTCATTAAATGAGAGAAGGCACCTCTTGATCTGCATTCAAGCATACTTGCTCAATCACTATCTTTAGACAGTGGAGCCCCTTTATGGTGTTTCCCCAGAGCACATAAACAGCTGCTCAGTGACTTGTCAACTGCCAATCATTTCCACATAGCAATTGGAAGCAATCACTGGACACAGGGCTGGGTTAAGCACATTCTCATGTGCACAAGCTGGTTGATAATTTTGTTAATATTAACTTAAATAACATCAGTATCTAGCATAACATTTAGCATCAGTATTTTTCTGTCAGAATTGCTTGATTTGGCTGCAGTGTACCAACTTTCAACTCCAATCTGCAATGTAGACAAGCCATGTTGACCAATAATGCATGCAATTTGCAGTCTCATCTGGCTACATGTAAATGTGCTAATATCTGGGCACAGGCAAATACTTTCTGAGTTACTTACTGTACTTAAATGTTGCAATACAACACACGCATAGGTCAAGCATCCCTAAATTTAAACATAGCCCCTACAGACAATAAGAATAATAATGCATGATTATTTTATAAAATTTAAAAGCATTTTAGTCCTCTGTTCATGGCAGCTTTGGTGAAATAATTCATTCATGTCTCTGCCAGCGGCACTGCAGTCGGCCGAACATGGTGCACCTTTCTCTCACTGAGAAGAGCATTATAACTTTCTGTGAGTAGGACTGCTTGCTCACAGGCATTAATGTATGGCAAGTAATTGTAACTAATCACAAAAATTAATTATGGACATCTTCAATGACACTCACAGGAACTTGCCAGATATCCTAAATGACAATTATATCTGTGGGGACTTGAACAATTTAAAATTGTTCTTCATATTTCTCTGACATAGTCACTAATTCAATCCTACAATCTATACCAGATTTATAATTTGGATTTAACACTAAGCCAGATTGGAAAAGTCCCTCCTCATATTTGTTATAACTCGTGACATAATTACAAATCTTTGTAACACTATTTATCTGTAATTACATCAATATATCTAGAATCCCAGTTTGACTAGGCAAAATAAAAGTTAACAATATCTCTACTTTTAGATATCTCTAATCCAAATTAATTTAAATATATGTATATATAAAAGTTAGTAATAGATATCTGATATTAAATTATGTCTATTTATAACTGCATAATGAACATTTACAAGGCATCTATGAACTATAGGCATCTAAGACTTATCATTAAAACAGCTTGCTTGTGTTGTATTGCAACATTGCTTGTCATAGTCATGGTGTCTTTCCTTTATAAAAATTATCTAAACACTGTCCAAAATTTAGATAGATTTGTTGTTAGCTTTTTTTGTTTGTTTAATAATTGTCCCTAAATGGGTATCGAAAGTCACTAAATCTGGCAAGTTTAGCTAATGGTCTAATGCTAAGTATTTATGATGGTGTTACTTTCCTATCCAATAGACAGTAGTAGGTGGCAGCATAACATTTACATAAAGGTTAGTAGTCTGCATGCCAGTGGGAGTAAATGGAGAAAAAGTAGGTATTGAATGGTTTAGGTTAGAGCCATTGAGAATTTTTTTTACCACTCAGGTGGCTGATGTATGGGAGACAGAAATTGCAGTTTAACTTGTTAAAAACACACACACACACATACACACACACACACACACACACACACACACACACACACACACAAAGAGCAAGTAATAGCTGACATATGTATAGTTTGGTGGATATTTGTTACTAAATTTTGCTGGTGCACTATCAAAGCAAAAAATATTAAATACTATGTGGAACACCTATTCAATTTCTCATTAATGCAATTATCTAATCAACCAATCACATGGCAGTTGCTTCAATGCATTAAGGGGTGTGGTCCTGGTCAAGACAATCTCCTGAACTCCAAACTGAATGTCAGAATGGGAAAGAAAGGTGATTTAAGCAATTTTGAACGTGGCATGGTTGTTGGTGCCAGATGGGCCGGTCTGAGTATTTCACAATCTGCTCAGTTACTGGGATTTTCACGCACAACCATTTCTAGGGTTTACAAAGAATGGTGTGAAAAGGGAAAAACATCCAGTATGCGGCAGTCCTGTGGGCGAAAAATGCCTTGTTGATGCTAGAGGTCAGAAGAGAACGGGCCGACTGATTTAAGCTGATAGAAGAGCAACTTTGACTGAAATAACCACTCGTTACAACCGAGGTATGCAGCAAAGCATTTGTGAAGCCACAACAATGGGCTACAACAGCAGAAGACCCCACCGGGTACCACTCATCTCCGCTACAAATAGGAAAAAGAGGCTACAATTTGCACAAGCTCACCAAAATTGGACAAAGACTGGAAAAATGTTTGATTTCTGTTGAGACATTTAAATGGTAGAGTCAATATTTGGCGCAAACAGAATGAGAACATGGATCCATCATGCCTTGTTAGCCTGTGCAGGCTCCTGGTGGTGGTGTAATGGTGTGGGGGATGTTTTCTTGGCACACTTTAGGCCCCTTAGTGCCAATTGGGCATCGTTTAAATGCCAACAGCATTGTTTCTGACCATTTCCATCCCTTTATGACCACCATGTACCCATCCTCTGATGGCTACTTCCAGCAGGATAATGCACCATGTCACAAAGCTCGAATCATTTCAAATTGGTTTCTTGAACATGACAATGAGTTCACTGTACTAAAATGGCCCCCACAGTCACCAGATCTCAACCCAATGGAGCATCTTTGGGATTTGGTGGAACAAGAGCTTTGTGCCCTGGATGTGCATCCCACAAATCTCCATCAACTGCAAGATGCTATCTTATCATTATGGGCCAACATTTCTAAAGAATGCCTTCAGCACCTTGTTGAATCAATGCCACGTAGAATTAAGGCAATTTCGAAGGCGAAAGGGGGTCAAACACTGTATTAGTATGGTGTTCCTAATAATTCTTTAGGTGAGTGTATAGTGCTTAATGATATTAAAATTTGTGATTGTTCATTTTAAACTATTATTATTATGCACAAGATAACAATTAAATGGTTGAATACTTGTGCTGGCAACATCCGTTCTTTTTCCTGAAAAAAGCTTCAAAGCTTCAAAGCTTCAAAGGTTCAAAGCTCATGTTACTTGCTAATATTACTACTATTATTGTTAATTAAAATAAATAAAAATGCATAAAAATAAAATAAAAATTAATATTAATAGCAAGATATAGACACTACACATGGTACATTCCCATTAGGGGCTGAGCACTGTGGGATCGTGAAAGAAAGTCTTGCACCTACAAATGAATTCAGATTTTAGTCCTGCCCCAACTTATCTTTCTATGGTATGGCTGTCACCAGAACAATAGACACTGCCTCCTTTTATTAATTTAAAAGGTTAAAATTGTATACATGCCATGTATTTATCTTGTTTATGCACATAACCTTATAATCATTTTTGGCCAATTTGCAGCATGTCCTCAAAATGGTCCTTGTCAGTAATTTTGAGTCGGAGTTGGAAAAGTAAAATACAGACTTTGTAAAGATCTCCTGCTAGTTTTTTGTCCGAAATATGAATTTTATTTCTACTGGGTACCATCTTCCCAGTTGTATATTAAGCCCATTATAATAGAAGCATCTACTCATTAAATAAATAATGAAAATAAAAATCCCATCGAGGCCTAAAGAATAATCTGTAATAAAAATAGAACTTATTCTCATTTATCCCTATCTTCTTGCCCAATATTATTAATCTTCTTTTAAGCATATGATTAAGGGACTCTACTATTCTGTGCATTTTATCCCTAGGATACATATGGTATACATATGACACAATTCATGTGCCTTATTCAGTTATCAAAACAAAATTTTTTACCTCACTGGCCATCCAAGGTTAACTGGCACCTTGAATAGCTTTGGGACAGAAAAAAATAACTTTTTATAGAAGTGTTTATTTATTAATCATACATACAAACAATGAGGAACTGATATTTTTTTCTTTTTTAAAAAAAAATTATCTGCATATTATGTGTAGTTAAACTGTGTATTTTGCTCCTGTACTATTTGCAGACCTATGCCTACATCATTGTTCGTAAAACAATTTAGACTGAGGCTGCACAGAAACCTGCAACCTTTTTTACTAATTCAATGTGGTTAATATAATTTTTTTAGCTTTGGTTAAAGAAAAGTAACAGAAAAAAATTAAAATTAATTAAGTGTAAATGCTCTGCTAACTTGTGGATAATGAGTTTGACCCAGCGAGAACCTGATGTTCAGCCAAATAACATCAAGGAAGAGACTGAAGTACACCTGACTTATGTATTACAGCTATTCTTTTTCTAAGAAATCTGATCTATGGTTTTCCCAAAATTCCAAATTTTCAGATTTGGATGAGGACGGCATATCTCTTTGAATTTTGTGTGCACATCCAGGAAATTTATATCAAATATTCGTCCGCTTCTCCCAAGCACAACATTTTTGGATTATATGAAACCGTTTGCTACTGTGATTTCTCCCCTGACTCTTAGTTCACTTGTTTTTTTGGTCCAATCAGAAAATGAGACATAAGCTATAATAAGATTTAGCATCCACTGTTACCCTGATACTGTTTATTTAACACATAAGTAAAACAGGCGTGCTATTGGCTTGAAAGTTTATGCTGAATACATTCTCTGTAAGTTTTGTGTGCAGGGGATTTGGGTCACCCGCTTAACCTTTTTTCTCTCTCTCTCTCTCTCTCTCTCACACACACACACACACACGCACACACACACACACACACACACACACAATTTTATTAAATTCAATTTAATTAAAATGTTTTTGTATAACGATTTTACCAATTGTCATTGCCGCAAAGCAGCTTTACACAATCAAAATTATGAAAGTTTGTGTGAAATGTGAATGTGTATGAATCAAAATTATCACATTGTCCCTGATGAGCAAGCAGAGGGCGGCGGTGGCAGGGAAAAACTCCCTGGCAAAAAGGAAAAATTGGTATTGCAATATAAAAAGTTCAAGATAACAGTTGATGTCTTTAAGTTAAAATGGAGTCCAGTTTGTTATTGGGGGCTCAGGTAGACCGTAGGAAATTTCAGTCCTGAACTATCAAGCAACAGGACAGGTCAGACAAGTCCAGAGGGCAGCTCAGGAATGACATACCAGTTCACCATAATACTTTATGTTCATGAATCCCTAAGATCTGCTCTTTTACCTAAATAGCTAAGTTTTTAGCCTAGACCAGGGGTCGCCAACTGGTAAAATAGTAAAGGAGTTGTTTAAGTTGTTGGCAACTTTTAAGTTGTTAATGTTTAAATTAATTTATGTTCTGTTCAGATTTAGAGATGAAAGCATTTTGCACAGTTTTCTTCATCATATTTTTGTCAGATATTGTTACTGGTTTAATTAAATTATTTTGTACCAAAGCAACATAAAGGACAGAACAGAACAGCATTAAAATGAGATCCAATTTGTGAAGGATGTAAATTGGTCTGTTTATACATATGAAAAGACATGTTTATCCATATAAAAACATATATTGGATACACCTAATGCATCAATGTCTGTTTTGAGTTGTCCTGACCTTAGCTGGTGGGGAGTGTTTAATTACCGGACCTCAAGCAATTTTAGTTGAAGACCCCTGGCCTAGACTTAAACACTGAGACTGTCTGAGTCCTGAACATTAATTGGAAGACATTTCCATAACCTTGAGGCTTTGTAAGAAAAAGCTCGCCCCTGCTGTAGTTTTCATAATACATGGTACTGGTCTGATCATAAGGCACTAGCAGTTTACTTAGATACTGCTTAAGATGATACTTAGTCGCAAGATCAGTTAATGCCTTATATGTCATTATAAGTAGTACTTTAAAATCAATGCAAAAGTTCACAGGGAGCCAATGTAGTGATGCAAAGATAAGGGTGATGTGTTCATATCTTCTGGTTCTAGTAAGAACTCGTTGCTCCATTCTGAATAGATACATACCTGAAGCTTGTTTATGCACCTAATTCAATTTAATTTCATTTGTATAGAGCTTTTAACAATTGACAATGTCGCAAAGCAGCTTTACACCATTAAAAGAATTATTAAAGTTTATACGAAATGTGTATGTGTACAGTATGAATCAAAATGATAAGATTGTCCCTGATGAGCAAACCGAGGGCGACAGCGACAGTGGCAAGGAAAAACTATCTAAGATGGCAGGAGGAAGAAACCTTGAGAGTTACCAGACTCAACAGGGCACCCATCCTCATTTGGGTGATAACAGTAGCAGGGATTGATCTGCAGTCATACTGTGTGTTAGGAGACTGGAAGTTCAGTATAACAGGAGATGTGTTTAAGTTAATATGAAGTCCAGTTCATTATTGGAGACTCTGGTAGACCATAAGAAATTCCAGGTCTAAACTATCCAGTGACTTCAGTTGTTAGTCCTCCGAGAACAGCTGTCAGCAACAGTTGAGGCCAGGACTACACGCAAACAGACCTCAAGGGGCATTCATGTGACGAGATCTCCAGCCAGAAAAGTTGAACAACAAATAAGGCATTACAATAGTCCAACCTAGAGGTGATAAAAGCATGAACTAATTTTTCTGCATCATTTAAGGACAATATATTCCTTATCTTTGCAATACCTTTGAGGGGAAAGAATGCTATCCTGGTAATATTATCTACATGAGCTTTAAATGGAGTCTATAATCACACCAAGGTCTTTTACTGTTGCACTTGATGAAACAAAAAGCTTGCTTCTAGCCGCATGCGGTCCTATGACTAGAACTTCTGTCTTATCCGGATTTAGCAGAAGAAAGTTAATTAACATCCAGTCTCTCATGTCCTTCACACATTTCTCAACTTTAGTAAGCTGCTTTTTCTCTTCTGGTTTTGCTGCCCCCCCCCCCCCCCAACACACAAAAGCTACATCTCAGAGCCTACAGGCATCATTGAGCATGTTAAATGTTAAAGTCTATAAATTAGAAGCAGACTGAACAAGTACGTTTTTTTTGAAGATTTTTCAGGAAAAGCTTCTTCTGTCTAAAAGCAAGACTGGAAGCAAGACTAAAAGTGAGCAAAACTGCATCTGAACAAGGCTTCAAGAATAACGTTCTATGAACATGAGACCAAAGTGAGGTTGTTTGAAATTAATTCACAGGAGCCCAAACCGAACAGCCCTTTAGTAAAAATGTCTCATATCTCATGATGGGAGATGATTTGGGATTTTTTTTGCAGCCATGGAACATGGGCACCTTATACCAGAATTTCTTGAGGCAAATGTGAGGTCATCTGTCCAACAGCTAGCTTGGACGAAATTGGGTCAAGCAACAGGACAATGATCCGAAGCACACAAGTAAATTTACAACAGAATGGATGAAATATAAAACAATCAGTGGTTAGGAATGACTTGAAGTCCAGACCTCAACCCAACTGAAATGCTTAATAGAGCTGGGCATAAGTGAATGGACAAAAACCTCAATAAACTGATTAGGCCAAAATTCTTCCACAATGTTGCGAGAGACTTATAAAGTCATGCGGAAACTGATCACTTTAAGTTATTGCTACTAAAAGTGGATCTACAAACTATTGAATTTTGGAGGTACTTACCTTTTTTTCTTTTTTCTTTTCGTTTTTGTTAAATAAATAATGGCCATGTAAAATAAAATTTTTATGTTTGTCTGAGGTTGTATTTGCCTTTTTGTTAGGCAAATACTATGTTTTTGCACACAGGAACATAGAATTAAAAAAAAGATACTAACTTTTGTACATACTCATATCTTTGTGTTACGGTCCGGGCGGGCGAGTTGGATCCAAGTGCAGAGCGCGTGTTGTTGAATGCGCTGATTGCCTTGTGAAGATGAGGTGTGTGTGGGGCGGGTTGCAAAGCAGAGGTGCTGTGCTTGGTTCGTGGAGATGAGTCGCGGTGGTGAGTATGTTTGGGTCAAAGCCGAGAAGACAAAAAGAGTCCGTGATCAGAGTTCGTGGTCGAGATGCAAGAGCGGGGGTCGTTATCCAGAAATCCAAACAAACAATAATCCAAGATGAGAAGCAAAAATCGTGATCCGCAAAACAAAGCGTGAGTCGAGACTTGAGTAGCAAGGCAGGAGAAATCGCTGAAGAATTGGGCATTAAGGCACACAATAATCTGGCAATGGGTGGTTGTTTGTGAGCAAGTTAAATAGAGCAGAGTAGTGAATGAAATGAGGAACAGGTGTGCTGGAGCCGGTTAATGAGGCGGCAAAGTTGAAACAGTGGACTGGAGTATGGAATGGAGTCGTGGAAGATCATGGCTTGGTTTGACAGGTGGGCGTGACCTGGCGTGCCGTGACAGTACCCCCCGCCCTACAAACGCCACCTGGCATTCTTGAGGAAGCCTCGGGATGAAGTCGGTGAAAATCCGTGATCAGAGAGCGATCCAGGATAAATTTGGCTGGAACCCAGCTCCTCTCCTCTGGTCCATAACCTTCCCAGTCCACAAGATATTGTAAGCCACGCCCTCTGCGGCGAGACTTGAGCAGCTTACGGACAGTGAAGGCTTCGCCCCCGTCTATGAGCCGAGGCGGTGGGGGAGGGGGGGAGGCGAAGCACCAATCTGCGGATGGCACCAATCTGCGGATCTGGGAAACATGGAAAGTGGGGTGAACTCGGCGCATGGAGAGAGGGAGAGCCAGTCTGACAGAGAAAGGGGTTAATGATGCATGAGATTGTGAAGGGTCCTATGAATCTTGGCAAAAGTTTCCTGGATGTGGTCTTAAGTGGCAGATCGCGAGTGGAGAGCATGACCCTTTGACCAATGCGATACTTTGGGGCTGCACGGCGGTGCTGGTTGGCCTTACGTTGGAAAGTGCTCACGGTGCGTATAAGCTGAACACGGGCTCGTCGCCATGTGTTTCTACAACGGCGCACAAAAGCTTGAGCTGAAGGGACGGCGGTTTCCTCCTCCTGGGTGGGAAAAAGCAGTGGCTGGTAGCCTAAACAACATTGAAATGGGGACATTCCAGTCGCAGAGGTGGGGAGTGAGTTATGTGCGTACTCCAGCCAGGGACGAAAATGGTTTCACGAAGCTGCGTCCCGAGCGGTCATGCATCTCAGAAATGACTGAGAATTGGGGACCTCTGTCGGAGACTATGTCTAAAGGGAGGCCATGGAGACGAAATACATGGTTGACCATGAGCTTGGCGGTTTCTTTGGCGGAAGGGAGTTTGGGTAGAGGAACAAAGTGAGCGGCTTTGGAGAAACGATCAACTATAGTGAGTATACATGTGTTATTGTTGGAGGAGGGTAGCCCAGTGACAAAGTCAAGAGCGATATGGGACCATGGGCGGTGGGGGATAGGAAGAGGTTTGAGTAGACCCTCAGGTGAACGGTTGGGTGCCTTGTTTCTGGTGCATATGTCGCATGCGGCCACAAAGTTTTTTACGTCTTCTGTGATGGATGGCCACCAGAATCGTTGCAGTAGTAGGGCGAGATTGCGAGTAGCCCCTGGATGGCATGCTAACTTTGAGTTGTGGCCCCACTCTAATACTAAAGGACGGACTGAAGCTGGAACGAAGAGCTTCCTAAGAGGGACGTTACTAGGACCTGGCTCGTGCTCTAGTAATTGCAGGACTTGGTTTTTCACTTCCAGCTGAGTAGCAGCCACCAGGCATTGGGGTGATAGAATGGTTTCTGTAGTAAGTGTGTCCTGCGGGGTGGCGAATTGTCAAGACAGGGCATCGGGTTTAGTGTTCTTAGAGCCTGGACGGTAAGACAACGTGAAATTAAATCTGGGAAAAAATAGCGACCAGCGTGCCTGACGTGCGTTCAGTCTCTTAGCTGACTTGAGATATTCGAGGTTTCTGTGATCCGTCCAGACGAGAAAGGGATGTTCGGCTCCCTCCAGCCAGTGTCTCCACTCCTCTAAAGTGAGCTTTACTGCCAAGAGCTCACGATCTCTGATGTCGTAATTACGTTCAGGGGGTGTAAGCTGACGAGAGAAGAACGAGCATGGGTGAAGTTTGTTATCTTGTGGAGATCTCTGGGAGAGGACTGCTCCAACGCCTGTTTCGGAAGCGTCCACCTCAACGATGAACTGAAGTGAAGGGACGGGGAACACCAGAATTGGTGCTGTGGTGAATAAGCGTTTAAGCTGGTTGAATGCTTCCTGGGCTTGAGGGTTCCACTGAAAGGGGATTTTGGTAGAGGTGAGCGTGGTGAGAGGCGTAGCCACTGAACTGTAATTTCTGATGAAACATCGATAGAAATTGGCAAAGCCCAGGAAGCGTTGGAGCTCACGTCTGGACGATAGGGTAGGCCATTCAGTGACTGCCTTGACCTTGGCTGGGTCCATCTGGATTCCTGATGGGGAGATGAGGTAGCCCAGAAAGGAAGTGGATTGTTGGTGGAACTGACATTTTTCCGCTTTAACATAGAGCTTATTCTACATTAAACGTTGCAGGACTTGCCGTACGTGGATTTTGTGTTCCTTCAGTGAACGAGAGAAGATCAGGATATCGTCAAGATAGGCGAAAACGAAGGTGTTGAGAAAATCACGGAGAACATCATTTATGAGGGCCTGAAACACAGCCGGGGCATTGGTTAGGCCGAATGGAACCACCAAGTACTCGTAGTGGCCAGTGGGGGTGTTAAAACGGTTTTCCATTCGTCACCTTCTCTCATCCTGACCAGGTGGTAAGCGTTTCTGAGGTCGAGTTTCGTGAAAACATTAGCATCCTGGAGTAATTCGAAAGCTGTCGACATCAATGAAAGTGGGTAGCGGTTCTTGACTGTGATATCATTTAGCCCCCTATAATCTATGCATGGGCGAAGAGATTTGTCCTTCTTCTCCACAAAGAAAAATCCGGCACCAGCTGGGGAGGAGGAGGGGCGGATGATCCCTGTGGGTAAGGACTCAGAGATATACTGTTCCATGGCCTCTCTTTCAGGACGTGACAATGAGTAGAGACGACCTCGTGGGGGGGTGGTGCTGGGGAAGAGGTCGATGGTGCAGTCATAAGGTGATGGGAAGGAGGAACACGGCGCGTGATTTGCTGAACACCTGCTTGAGGTCGTGGTATTCAACAGGAACCTGGGAAAGACCAGAAATCTCCTCTTCTGAGGAGGTGGGTTTGCTCCTGAGGGGGGCAGACTGGAGACAGGGGGACAGACAGGCGGGGCATTGGTTAGGCAACGAATGGAACCACCAAGTACTCGTAGTAACCAGTGGGGGTGTTAAAGGCGGTTTTCCATTCGTCACCTTCTCTCATCCTGACTCGCTCCTTTCATTGGTGAACACCATGAAGGTAGTGCAACAGTCAACTTGGGCATCCCACAGGGATGTTCCCCATTCCCTTGCTCTACCAGAAAGAAGAGTAATGACATAGGCTACCTTTGAACGTTCCGTGGGGAAGGATGAGGCTTGGAGCTCGAGCACAAGTGAACACTGAGAAGGGAACAGCAGGTTAGTGGGTCGCCATCATATGTGGGTGGTGCAGGGAGGCGTGGTTCATGGCAGATAATGGGTGCCAGTGGTGGCAGTAGTGCTTGAGGAGCAGAAGATGCCATGAGGTGCAGTTGCTGGATCTGATCGGTGATGGAGGTCAGCGTCTGTGTGATGGTGTGAAGCGTGGTCATGATTTGCTGAATATCCTGCTGATGATATCCTAGAAGGGCGCCTTGGCTCTGCAGCGCCGCTCCCAGCCGAGCAATCTCCGCTGAATCCATTATTGGCCAGATTATACTGTTTCGGTCCGGACGGGCGAGGTGGATTCAAGTGCAGAGCGCGTGTTGTTGAATGCGCTGATTGCCTTGCAAAGCAGAGGTGCTGTGCTTGGTTCATGGAGATGAGTTGCGGTGGTGAGTATGTTTGGGTCAAAGCCTAGAAGACAAACAGAGTCCGTGATCCGAGTTCGTGGTCGAGATGCAAGAGCGGGGGTCATTATCCAGAAATCCAAACAAACAATAATCCAAGATGAGAAGCAAAAATCGTGATCCGTAAAACAAAGCGTGAGTCGAGACTTGAGTAGCAAGGCAGGAGAAATCGCTGGAGAATTGGGCATTAAGGCACACAATAATCTGGCAATGGGTGGTTGTTTGTGAGCAAGTTAAATAGAGCAGAGTAGTGAATGAAATGAGGAACAGGTGTGCTGGAGCCGGTTAATTAGGCGGCAAAGTTGAAACAGTGGACTGGAGTATGGAATGGAGTCGTGGAAGATCATGGCTTGGTTTGACAGGTGGGCGTGACCTGGCGTGCCGTGACACTTTGCGACTGTATGGGCTAGAAATGTGCCATTTCAAATGCCTCGCACATTTTCTTTAGGATTTGTCTAGTTAGCATTATTGTTCAGTCAGTGCCTATTAAATTATTAATGAAGCTATAGCCTATAAATGCTAACACATAATGCAAAATTATTAAGTGTAATGTTTTTTTTCTTCTTTTTTTTTTGTATTTTTAATGTATTTTCCCTCGCCTCATGCCACAAGTCTCCTGGGATAGGCTCCAGGCCCTCCGCGACTCTGGAAACAGAATAAAGCGATATAGATGATGAGTGTGTGAGTAAGTGTAATGTATTTTCATCCTTTCTCCTGTTTGGAATTACATTTTCAGCATTATCTCTCATGGCAAAATATCTGCTACATGAATAGGTATGGAACCTTACTAGGAATTATTCTTGTTCATCTTTACTTGTGGTGCTTTATTTTGTTCTAAATTAACGTTGACCAAATTTAGGGAAAATGCATTTCAATACATGCATAATTATGTTATAATTTGATATTGACAACTTTTTATTTAATTTGGGACACAAATTTTCACCAGTTACTTTTATTTTGTCTTCATGCAGTTCAGCAATTGGGATGCCTAAGTTTATAAATTTAAATTTGCACACTGTACATGACTTATGTCTTCAAATTGTACAGTATTTGAAACTATTAAAAAACTATTGTTTTAGAATTTATGAATGCTTATATATTTTATATGTATCATATATATGGAAATGTTACCATCACCCAGCCTAAACAAAGACAGCACAGCCATGGAAGTGTGAACTGGAAGGACAGAACAGTTATACCCATATTTAGCCCTGTCCATAAAGCCTGTGTGAAACATGATTCCAGACAATATTATACAGTGCCCAAATGTCCTCCATGTTCATAGTCACATATAGACATTCTTAAAAGGGTGATGGGTCTTCGTTGCTGGATATATTTAGAGTCTGTGGGGAAAGAAGTGGATCGACTGCTATTATCTTTATCAACTGTAAAGCCTGGTGATTTGGCAGGGAAGCTGTTCCAGAAGCTCTGGGGCTGTTATAAATCTAGGGAGTCCCCCACATTCACATCCATATCCAGAGTATAAAGAAGAGTGCAATCATGGCTAGTTTGCGCTGCTGATTGATTCTATTTTTGTATTTGTGAATGTTAAATATAACATCTGTCTAAAGTCAAAAGAACAGTATTGTGGGGATCTCATGTCACCTTCTATGCAAGGCATTCTCTTTTAAATCTGTTTTTGATTCCTTTCTTATGTTTTATATGTTATATAGTAATTACCATATTGTTGCATGTTGTTTTGCCGTCTTTATTATAAGTGTTGCTAAATTTAAACAGTGAGTTCTAGTGCATTTAGAAGCTTTAAATGGCCACAATATGAGCATGACACATGCCAGATGCAAGCCATCCAAAGATACTGTTGTGAAACAGAGACTTTTGTGAGTAGTTTGAGTGTGTACAAAAGGTTTTTGGAGAATATTGAAATCAGAACTAACAAATTATAAGTATGTTTTGCTTAACTCACTATACTGTATGTTCTGTGATATAGGACATTATGTGATTTGGATGTTCTTTGAAAACCATGCTATAAACACATCTCTGGGATACTGCATGTGAGCACTGGGGTGAATCTTCTAAATCTTATCATCATGCCTTTATCTTATAAAGAAATACACTTAAAAAAATGCAAAAGCAACTTGGGTACAAGATACCTGAGATGCTTTGTGAGACCCTTTGTGTGAAAATCTGATGCATGTGCTGTGTTGGAAAACTGTTGGTTAGCCTGTGCATACCTTTTCTATTTTATGGAGCTGTTGTCATGTCTGTAAGGGAAACTAAAATTGGTAAAGGAGGAGGCTAATAATGCTGTAATCTGAAGCTTTTGTAATGTTTATGATATTTCTCATTATCTTATTTCTCATGAATAACCTTTCTGGAACAAAACAACACTTTTTTCCTTGATCTAATTTGCTGCCACTCCTTATCGTGTGATTCATTACAAAATCACATTCAAAGCATCATACAGTTTGCTCTACTTTTTGTTAAAACTCAACAAACATGGTATTGATGTCATACTTAAATGACCACAAAAAAAAATCCATTGTGCCAAAACTATGGGATATGGAGCTTTTAAATAAAAAAAAGCACACAAAATTCCTACTTATAAAACCCAAATAATTTTGCCAAAATATTTTGCCATTTGTGATTTTTGATACCTTTGTAACATGAAAGAAAGCATACACAAAATATTATCTATCTGTTTGCAGTACTTCTTGCTTCGTTTGAAAAAAGGGTTTCTCAAATTTTTTTAAATAGTTAACTAATTTTGCTGTTAAAATTTTCATGTATAGATATTATGTGCTATTCTAAAACATTTCCTCTTTTTATGCTCAGCAGAGGAGGAGGAGGAGGTATTGGATTCTGTTCTGAGAGACAGATCTCACATCGATGAGACATTAAGATTGGCATCAGAGGAGAATGCAGGAAACTATGCAGGTCTGGAGAAGGCTCCTATGCTGCAGATTAGTGGCTACTTTAAACATATAGACTCTTAAATCCAATCTAATGATCATGAATGATGGTTTCTGTAGAAATAAAGTTATGTCATTTATTAAATAGTTCTCTTTCTTAGATTTGTTCACAGAATTCTTGCAATATATCACTACTGTATTATATTTGGCAATTAGGGAGTACTTTGGTTACTTCCTTTTATAAATTCAGTGCTCAATTTCTCCTTAATTTCAGCATGTCCTGTGCTTTCTATCTGTTGTTTTTTATTTTTAGCTGCTTTGCAGAAACTGAGATCAATCTACCACAATTCCATCAAGCCTATGGAACATGCGTACAAATACAATGAGCTTAGACAACATGAAATCTCAGGTAATCTCATTATCTATTTGTATCACTTACACCATCACTAGTGTACATTTAATTAATAGCTTTCTGTACTTATTGAAATCTATCACATAATCACTTGACTGTGACTCAAATTACAAATTTCTTCCTCCTCAACAGAAATGGAATGGTATAAAATGAGCATTTGCTAAAAAAAAACACCCAAATTACAGTGTAATTGCTATAATGAAACTTTATTTAAATTTAAATACCATTTAACCAATTACTTTTAACCTGTTTTTGCAAATAACTAAACACTGTTGACTGTCCACTGATTTTGTTTTCATACTAACCTTAAAAGTGTTAAATAAGTAAATAAATGACAACCAGTTAATAGGATAAGATAAAGCTTGCCCCTGCTTGGTTGAGCATGGTTCCTAACTTGTGAAACTGACCAGAATAATAGAGATTGATCCAATATCTTGACAGTGTAGCAACATTAAAGTTTGAATAGTACTCTTGGTAGGGTGTTGCTTCAAATAAAACACACTTAATTTATTCCAAATACTGCCAAGCCAGTTAATCAAAAAGAGCTGGGGTTCATTTGGGGGGCTTTTATAGGGCAGGGGTTCATATAGCTTGAAAACCATCAACAGGATTATTATCAGAGAACAAGCGCCTGCTTAAATTGACATTTTGAGAGGATAACACTGCCTTGATGATTGAATTAACTGTTAAAATAATTTCACAGGTGAAAAAAAAAATATTTTAAACACTCCAGGCAAATATGTAATTTGGTAATATAAATAATCTACAAATGTAACTCCTCTATGATCTCACCTTGACACAATTCATCTGTGATCCATGATCCATGAGACATCATCTCCTAAAATTCAGTTTACCTCCTATTTTCTTCTACCTCCTGCTTCAAAGGGAAGGCTTCTTTCTTTCTTTCTTTCTTTCTTTCTTTCTTTCTTTCTTTCTTTCTTTCTTTCTTTCTTTCTTTTTTCTTCCTTCCTTTCTTTTCTGCTTTATCTTTATGCTTTGTATTTCTGCATCTTTATTTTGTACTTCACTTTTCCTAATTCCCCTGTTAATCCCAATTACATTTTCACTGCACTGGACTTCTCCAAGGTTGCTCACTTTGTCTTTTGCTCACCTCCCTTACTTCCACTAAACAGCATACCCTGGACGCACCCTGGGGGATTCAGCCACAGGTGGGTATGATGGGGTATTCTGCTGCATGGCCCCTGCCTGAGAGTCTGACCCCATGCTATTACCAACTGCAGCCATTCATACTGTATGAATATTACAGTCATAGTTTTATGATACTTTTCTTGACCTTTGGAATACCAAAGAGGTCACATAACATTTGATCATTTATTATAAGGTGTGGAGTTTGCATAACTGGGTGGTAAGAGTCCTCTCAAAACATTTTTTTTATTTCTCATTTAACGAAATTGTCCTTCTCCATGTGTAGTGTGTAATTGTTTTTTTTTTTTTTCGGCATTTAAGTAGATTTTGTAGAAGTTTATAAATGTAGGAATGTAAAACTGCCTGATGTTGGTCAGGGGCATTATTAGACATAAAGCTCTACTAAGGCCCGTTATTTAAATAACACATTTAACTTGAATGTTTGTTGCATGTATACAATTTCCTAAACTGCTATACAAATTTGTCTTGCTTAGCCCACTTGCTTAGCCATTTTTATAATTTTTGTCTCTACCCTGACTTAATAATGATTTTTAAAACAAAAATCCTACAAATATTTGCATATTACATTGATGGTCTTCATTTATTAACACTCATTTAATTACTATTATTTAATTCAATATTTAATTGGTGATTTATTAAATATTTAGACTTATTTCTTAGATTGGTATGCATCTAACTACAATACATTGGAATGTAATATTTTTTGTATTCATTGTAAGACTAAATATGTATGATAGGCAGACAGTTATGTACAACTTGAAATAAAAGAAAATAAAAAAAATAGAAAAAGGAAATACTTAACAAGAAACTAATACCACCTAGGTGTACCACTGCATTACATTGTTTCATTCAGCGAGCATGATCCCTTTTTATAATTTCTTATCATATAATTGAAACATTATTTTATTAATCTTGGGCAGTATTGAGAGGTAAGCCTGTTTGTGAAAAAATTATATTAGACAGTTGTATGCATAAGGTGGGATTGGGTTGGGAGTGGGGTTTGTCAAAACAATGGCGTGACCAAAGAATATAAAATGACAAATTAACATATTTTCAAGTAAGGATGGATGGTAAAGTTTTAAGAAACATACACAAAATATGAAAATAAGCCAAAACAACAGTGACAAAGCAAATCAGTTGGCAAACAGATGCAAGACAAAGAACTGATGAACAGGGGTGCCAGAATGTTGCATGTGACCATGTTCTAAAATCCTGGCAATGGAGCATGCATGACTTTGCAGCTGGAAAAAGTGCATTGCTCTTGAACCCAGCTGGTGGGAACAGCAGTATATCCTTAGTGCCAGAGGGTATATGGGTAGGGTGTGGCACTGGTAGAGCCGGATGTGGCTCAGGCAAAGCATGGATTTCAGCCATTGTTTTATTGGAGAGTGGGTTTTTATTGCACATTTTGATTAAGTTGAGAGTAAGTTAGCTGCAGTTAAAAAGTTCCACATCTCACTTGTGATCTTATCTTCACTCATTTACACACTAGCAACACTAGCAACAAGCTACATTCTCTGTGCTGCTGAAAGCCATATGGGCAACATTTAAGGTGCAATGTTTTTGTGCATGTAACTCAATGCATCAGTTAAAATTGTGAATCAATCAACCTTAAATGTTACTACAGCAACAATTTCCTGATCTATCTAATGTGTTCCCTGTTGAGTTTGTTTATTTTAATTGCATCTCAGGGAGTACCTTGCCACCATGACCCTTGGCGAACCCTCACTGATAGCTATAGTCTACAATTTTTATATGCCTTTTTTAATTTATTTCCACAAGTATTTAATTATATAAAGCTTCTTTGTGACAATTTCTAAAAGTTTAAAATATTGTGTCTGAAATGTCACTTAGTCTATATTTATTTATTGTTGATTGAATGGTGGTATAAAAGGAGTATTGCACTTAAGATAGAAAAAAGAATTAAAGGCAATATACTATACAACATATTGATGTGTCTTATTCATATTAAAGCAAAGGCTAACAAAAAAAATCTGGCTTGCTGTAATGCTGCATTGCTATTGATATGTGTTTGGAGTGGCTAGAAGTTAAGTCCAAATACACCTAGCATTTGAACATAGCTGAGAGCATACAAAATGTTTACTGCATTTTTTTTTCTACTTTTGCACTGACTTTTGTAAACTGTAGCACTGCATGATCTGTGTTATTTGTTGCCCTGTGCTTATTGCATGATTTATCTGCATATATGTTGCCCTACCTTTTAGTGTGTGTATTAATTGTCTATTAAGAGTCAACACCTAGATAACTACAGTAAGGCTTCTTGAAAATATGTAATTTTAAGAATGAGTAGTTTATGACCAATATTTAAAAGATTATAAAGGTGTATCTTAACAAGATGAGTTGAAGATTTCCTGAGGAACATGTACAGTATGTATGATTTTTTCTTTTTACCCACTGCAGATGGAGAGATCACCTCCAAACCCATGGTCCTGTTTCTTGGCCCCTGGAGTGTTGGGAAATCCTCTATGATAAACTATTTGCTGGGCCTGCAAGACACTCCTTATCAGTTATACACTGGTAAATTCTAATATTTGTATGATTACAATATTCATATTACTAACTAAGATAATTTAACCACCATCCCAGCTAATGTTAGTGATTTCTGTTATACTGTATCAGGGAAAAAAAACTCAATGGTCCCTGCTGGGATGGGCGGTATAGCCTGCGCACACACTGTACTATTGATGACATGCCTACCTGTAGAGAAAGGCATGGAAATATCCTGACAGGCTCTTAATTGTTACGACCTGGTGGAGTACTCAGCTTCAATAAAATGCTTTCTATTGCTTCTTTCAAACTATATATAATGTGCAGATTATCCTTAATTTATAAAGTGGCTCTATTTATAAAGTGGCTACTATCGCCTGGTCATTCTAGACAAGGGCCCTGCATATTACCCATTAAATTACATATCTTTTTTTTCTACAGGAGCTGAGCCCACTACCTCCGAGTTCACTGTGATCATGCATGGTGACAAAGTTCGGTCTGTAGAGGGCATTGTAATGGCTGCTGACAGTTCCCGCTCTTTTTCCCCCCTTGAGAAATTTGGCCAGAATTTTCTAGAGAAGCTTATTGGCATTGAGATGCCTCACAAGCTCTTAGAGCGTGTAACATTTGTGGATACACCAGGAATCATTGAGAACCGCAAACAACAGGAGAGAGGTAAAATCATGACAAGTAGTCACATGACATCAGTTTCCAAAAGCAAATAATATTAATACAGTGAATCGTGCTTGATGTAATTTTTTTATAGCATAGTTTACAGCTATAAAAAACAAGATACTTGTGTGTCAATGTGGAGTTTTGTGTCCAGTTTTCTCCCATTTCCCAAAAGCAAGACAGTAAGGGGATTGGCAATGTTCTTTGCTATCAACTGCCATCTGAATTTAGGGTGTATTTCCGTATTATACTCTGTGCCCCTGAGTTAGGCTCAGCAAACCTGACAGTTATGAACAGGTTACTGTTTAAAGTAATGCAGAAGGTAAAAAAAAAACATATTTAATGAAGTTAAGTGGATTTGATTAAACAATTTTATGAATGATTTTAATGTCACATTTTAATATCAAAGGTAATAAATAAGTTCCCTTAATCATATCTTTCCATGCCGATCCACAATTGTGAATGGTAGAACTAAATAGGCCATTTAAGAGCAGATGTGTCCTATATAATTATATTTTCATATAATTTTAACATTTTATCACAAACTTTTCCACAGGGTATCCCTTTAATGATGTATGCCAGTGGTTTATTGACCGTGCTGACCTGATATTTGTGGTATTTGACCCCACCAAGTTGGATGTTGGCCTTGAGCTAGAGATGCTCTTCAGGCAACTGAAAGGTCGAGAATCACAGATACGGATCATCCTCAACAAAGCTGACAGCCTGGCCACTCAGGATCTTATGCGCGTTTATGGTGCTTTGTTCTGGAGCCTTGCACCCCTTATTAATGTGACTGAGCCCCCACGTGTGTACGTCAGCTCCTTCTGGCCCTATGACTATGCCCCAGAGACCAGTCATGAGTTATTTAAGCGCGAGGAAATTTCTCTCCTGGAAGACTTAAACCAGGTGATTGAGAATCGCCTAGAGAATAAGATTGCCTTCATTCGTCAACATGGCATTCGTGTACGCATCCATGCCCTGCTGGTGGATCGTTATGTGCAAACATTTAAGGAGAAAATGAGCTTCTTCAGTGACCCTGAATTGGTGTTCAGGGAGATTGTGGATGACCCAGATAAGTTCTACATCTTTAAGTCTATCTTGGCCAAGACCAACGTCAGCAAGTTTGATCTGCCCAATCGTGATGCATACCGTGACTTTTTCGGCATCAACCCAGTAAATACTTTCAAGCAGCTCTCTGCCCAGTGTTCTTATATAGGTGGCTGCCTACTTGATAAGATTGAACGGGCCATTACCACTGATTTGCCAGGACTTCTGAGCAGTATCCACTCTAATAAAAACCCTACCCTGTCATCCTGTGAGGCCACTGGCTGCGGAGAGAAGCCAAAGAACAGATACCGACGAAACTGAGAAAAAAAAATAGTGATGTCACATGGCAATATTGGTAGCACATGAGTTGGGGAAACAATTCCTACTCCTGTCACAGGTCTCAGATTTTAAGGAGACATGCAGTAACTGAATTCTTTTTAGCATTTCTCTTTCATTGGTAAAAAAATTAAGGGGTTTTTGATGAAGTTAAATTTTGATGAAGTTGCCTGTTTTGGACACTACATTAATTAACTGTGATACATCTGGAAAGAAAAATGTATAATCTTGTGGCAAAAATATGAGACTGATGCATTCACAATGCATCAGTCTTTTACAATATGTAAAAATCACAATTTACAATATGTAAAAAAAACACAAAATGTTTCTACATTTGTTTCAGTTGTGGTTTTGCAAACAAAATGTCTATAAAAAGTAAATAACCGCATCAGCTCATAGTAACAACATTCTGTTTTTTTCAAAGGTTGACTTTATTTGTAGACTCATGACTAGACTTGGATCTTTCTCATGTTATATTCTATTTTGGGAAGATCACTTTGCATGTTTAGTTATAGAAGACTTTATTGGGGGCACATATTCATACATTTCTACTTAGTCTCTTTAAGAACATTTTCATAGTAAAGTATCTCTTCTTATAATAATTTCGATATGAATTTAATGTGTCTTTTGAAATGTTAACTTAAATGTCATATAAGTAAGCTTTTTTCTATACATTTCAGGCATTTTGAAGCGACACCTCTTTTTTAAATGCTTACTTCATTTTAGAGGATTATTTGCCTGTGTTTAAATGTGTAGCCGATGTTTATTAAGAAGTGAATAGAAGTGCAGTACCATGTGAATGTCCAAGTGGCAAAATAAATAAATGTGCTTGTGATTGTAAAACTGGCTGCTTATTTGGCATCTCCAGAGACCAAAAGTGTGTACAGTTACACCAGTTTTTAAATTAATATACATGTATACTGTAGATATAACAGTATCATAATCACAATGAACATATTTTCAACATTCTTGATGTTTAAACTGTATGACTTCATATCATACAGTTATGGTATACTAAACAATACTGTACTATCCTATTTATAAATTCTGTTATTACTAAAATAAATCTAATTAATTTGAACTAAACCTGATTTATAATAATTAAGGATTAAATTTAGTTGGATTTAATTATTTTTCTATAGTTTTTTTTTATAATCCACATTGTCACAAAATACTTTAACAGGCAATAGACAATTATATATTTTCTATTGGAATTTTTGAAATGTAAATTATAAAATTATTATAAAATTAATTAGAAAATCTGCCTGAGATGACATTATGAAGAAACCTTGAGAGAAATCAGACTCAAACGGGAACTCATCAGTGTAACTATAAATCAGTTCAAATATATATAAAATTAAAATTGATCACAGTTGTTTAATTGTACATTAAGCCTGCCAGTACAGTGTATATTATATATCAATGTTATTAATATTGTCATACTGTTTTACATACACACCTGTCACTCATGCAGGAATAGGAGTAGTGGGTAGAACTGGTTTCATTTATTAAATAGGTAGAATTGTTTTTCTAGAAAGGAAATTTGTGTGTTTTTTTATTTATTTATTTAAATGACTGGGTTCCCTTGGCTTCTGGGGAAAAAAAACACTGCACTCTACATAGAATTCAAAAAGAATGTTTTTTAGATGATAATTTTGTGATTAAAGTGTTTTAGATAATACCTTGGTAGTTAAAGTGTAAACATAATTTTTTTATCTTTGAGAAATGTACTGCATGTTTAAGAACATATCGGCAATACATTGAAAGGCAGAAGAAAGTTGATAGACATAAGAAAATAGGACCATCCCCTGGAAAATATAATGATTTTTTTTCCCCAGCTCTTTTCTGCCCCTAAATCTAATACCTGGTTGTGCCACCCTTGGTGGGACCAACTGCAATTAAGCATTTGCAATAACTGGCATAGCTTTTCACATTGCTGTAGAGGAATTTTGGACCAGTCTTCTTTTCAGATTTGTTTTAATTCGGCCACTTTGGAGGGTTTTTAGGCATGAATCGGCTGTTTAAAGTTATTGATTGGATTCAATTCCAGAATTCTTAGTTCCATCCATGTGGAGACTTGCAAAGGGGTATTTTAGGGAAAAAATTACAGAATTTTTATATTTTCAATCTTTCATATTCATATCTACTCAATACAAAACGTCTGCAAAAACGTCAATATTTTAGACAAATCACATTATGGAACATAAAAAACCCAATGCATCCTTACAAACCTATTGTTTCTTTGTGTGACCTGATCAGTGAAGTGAAACTACCAGTTTTGCTAAATAGCAGTTTACATGAATGAACTAATAGCAGCCAGGGGAATTTTTGAAGAGTGTTGAAGTCAAGGATGTTTACACTTGGTTATGTCCATAACAGTTTCCAAAGCTTTCAGCAACTACAGGTATACTTTATTTAATGTTCACTTTATTTATTGTTCACAGTACTCAGTTATCCTTATTTTCACCAACACCAGGTAATCAGTTCTCTTGGTCGTCCAGTGTTAAAAGTTGGATGAATCATGGATGAAATTAACCCACATTTTCAGTTGTACACATTTTTGTTGCCTAGTGTGTAATTAGGATGAGTAAATAACACTTAATGTTGTATAATAATAAACATTACACAAAGCATGCTCAGTCCCAAATGGGATGTATTGTATTAGTTATTTAAAGTAAATGTTTTTAACTGATGACACAGACTCATTATTTGCTGGTGCCATGTAAATGCCTCTGTCTTCATATCTGGTGGCTGCAACTGCAACTGTTTCCCAAAACAAATTGTTTTGGCCCATACCAGTCATAGTATATAAGTGTGTCTGTGCCCATGTGTCATGGCATGAGTAAATTGCATATCTTGAGGCCATGGTTAATGCTAAACAAATATGTAGAGATCAGTGGCGGCCGGCCCATAGGGGGCGCTGGGGCACCGCCCTCCCTGATAAGAGGGGCTAAAAATGTAAAATATATTTTTTACAAATTAAGTTTTTAAATTCGGTTTACCCACCAGTATGTGCCTACATGCGATATGAATAACATATACAACATTTCCCACCTATTGACATTCATTCACCAGTGAATTTCCACAGACAGACTTGTATCGTTTCTGTCATGGGGCGCTGAGAAAAAGCGCCCCTGAGTGCAGCCAAATAGCCAGTCATGTAGCTGTTGCTAGGGTAAATTAATAAATATGCGGCCAATCAGGTTCTCAGAATTTTATGGTCTTGGGGCGCTGAAAATTCTGCCCCAAGCCGCAGAAAATACCGCGAGATTTAAGTTTTTTTTCTTTTGAGGCGCGGCCAATCAGAGAGAGGCGGGGTCAATCATAGTAATGATGGCGAACTTAACGAGCGAAGAGCAGTTTCCACCAAATTCGGTGAGATCCTTATTAATATACCCGTTTTAGACTGTTGTGTTAAATTGCATTTTTAAAACTGTTTTTCTTTGTGTGAACCACTTTGAGATGCAACTTTGCTTGAAAGGTGATCCAGCTGATCATACCCTTTGATGTTGATTATTGTATTTGATACTCCCTTAAGCATGCATGGCGTATTATACAATGGAAATTTGTTCATTTACTTTATCTGTGAAACTGGTGATTTTGAGGAGGAGATTAAATCATTACTGTTAATTGTAATCATCGTCTGACTGTTGATTTTAATTCTTATATTCGACTAAGCAAAGAAATATTTTGTCACATCAGCCCCACCAGGAAAAATTTTCACCAGCCGCCACTGGTAGAGATTTTGCAGCAATGTATGCTGCCATTCAAATGCCATCTACTCCACTTAACCACAGCCACAAGGTCTCAACTGTATTCACCTGCATCTTGTTAAGTTTGATTAGCCTGTATATATGTAGTCAGTGTTTCAGTTAGGTCTTGTCTTGCATCTGTTTTATGTAATTCACTGTTTGATTAACTAGTGAAGGCGATGTCCGATAAAGTAATATGCTCTGGTCCCATCCCAATGCCACGTGGTGACATAGCTTACAGCAGATCAGGTCGCTATGTCCAGGTGGTGCCCTGAAAATAATGTGGGGTTCATAGACAATTGGAAGACCTTTGAGGGCAAAGCTGGTCTGTTAGAACGGAATGGTGTCCATCCCACTCGGGAAGGCGCTGCTCTCATTTCTTGTAGCTCATAGTCTCAGAAGAGGCCCAGTTAATCGGTAACAATCCAGAGGCTAGATGAGGAGGCGTTGCAGTTATTTAAAATAATAATTTGACTTTCATACAAAAACACAGACACCAAATTTAATGCATTTAAAGTTCTCTATAGTAACATAACAAGTGAAACTACAAATATGAAGTCAGCTTAGTCGATCCCACTAATTATCATTTACAGACCTCCAGGGCCATTCTCTGAATTTCTTTGCGAATTTGCAGATTTCCTCTCAAACCTAGTCGTTTCTGTAGACAAAGCGTTATTTGCTGGAGATTTTAATATTCATTTTGAAAAGTTCTAAAGTTATATCAGATCACTATCTTGTCACAATCAAAGTGTCATAGTCATAGTACGCACAGCACCGCACTACCGTGTTAAACGTACATTCACATCAACTACCACACAGAGCTTTATCACTTATCTCCCGGAGTTATAAACTTTGATTGGATCACCGTCGGACCCCACAGAACTCGATCAGGCGACCGAATATTTAGAGTCGACGCTCCGTTATACCTTAGATAATGTAGCTCCAGTTAAAAGAAAAATGATATGAGATAAGAAACTCGCTCCCTGGTATAACGATCATACACGCTCTTTAAAACAGACTGCTCGAAAATTAGAACATAAATGGCCTAAATTAATAAAACTAAATTGTTAGTATTTCAAATAGCATGGAAGGAGAGCATCCTAAACTATAGAAAAGCTCTTAATGTGGCTAGATCAACGTATCTCTCCACTCTTATAGAAAATAACAAAAATAATCCTAGATTTTTATTTAACACCATAGCAATTTTTTTAATTATATTTATTTATTAACAACCAACAGATTAAAACATAACTACACATTTATTACACACAGTACCTGAAAAATAACAAAAAACTAACAATTAAATGATTGCGCACATACACAAAGTAAATAACTAAGCTGCCGTGGGAAGAAGGGGGGGGGGAGGGTCTGAACTTCAGTCAGGCTATTTATATTAACTCAACTTAATTATTCGACTCGGTTCAGGTGCGCTCTTCTATCACCTGACCGAGATGCATTCTGGTACATGTAGTCCAAATCAAACAAACTACAAAACACAAACATAATCAGTGGGCATTTGGCGCCCTCTAGGGGTTAACCCTTACAGGTTCTTACTGAAGTCTCAGGTATATTGAGCACCTTTTTGATCTGGTTGAGAATTCTGATAGAGTTTCTTGTTGTATAAATTAGGTTAACAAGAGTGTTAGAAGTTCTATGGGGGTAAGTTAACTGTTAGAGGATCTTCTTGCATGCCTGCACCCCTGGCATGCATTCACTGATATGTCTAGGCAGGCTTCTTTCATTGCCAGGAGGAGGTGAACATGGACATAAGGTTCTCTGTTATACACTTTCCACTGCCATGCCAAAAATAACCTCTATCGGGTTTAGAAAGGGAGAGTATGCAGGAAAAAAGATGTTAGAAAACCTTGGGTTATTGATAAACCAGTCATGGACCAGAGCAGCGCAATGGAAGCTGACATTATCCCAAAAAACGACGTAGTGAGGCTACTCTGGCTGTGCTGGTTCCCTGTAGTCCAGCTGGAACATATGTTGTCTTAGACCATCAAGAAAAGCAAGTACAGTAGAAGCATAGTGTTATAGGGTCCTAGAATAACATGGCAGTGGGGTACCCCTTGTTGGCTGATGGCTGCGCACATAGTGACATTCCCTCCATGCTGACCAGGGACATTTACAATAGCCCAATGGCTAATTATGTTCTTCCCCCTTCTCCTCCTTTTGGTTAGGTTAAAACCTGCCTCATCCACAAAGATAATTTCATGGGGAACAGGCTGTCCTTCAATCTCTGAAAAACACATAACACAGTAGAGTAAATCACTACCCTGAACAGTTCAAGAGTGCACACTGCCGGGCTGTGATGGAACACAATACTTCATACAATAACAAAACTCATACCTAAACATATTCCACTTGTTGGTTTTTCACTCTATCAGAGTTTCGTTTAAAAGGGACGCGGTATGCCTGTTTCATCCAGAATTGGTTATTTTGGAGAATGTGGTCAATTGTGGAGAGGTTAATGGCATTTATCCCTTCGAAAATGACGATCATCCTCATTCACTCTCCTATGAATCTCTCGCAGATTATTTTATTGGTAATTACTATGTTTACAAGCTGCCTCTCTTGCTCCTCCGACAAAAGCCTTAACCTGCCTCCACCAAGTGGTCGTTTCTGTGTCCTACAAAAATAGAAGCACTGTAACTGTCACACATCCTTTTTACAGGAAAAAATTGGAAACATACTGAAACTCAAGAAACTTAAGTTAATTCAAAAGTTACTGTACAGAGTAGTCTTACTGCAAAGTACACCTACCTCCAGCTCCACGTTTTCCTCCCTGAAGTGTAAGGGCCTTTGCAGCCCAAATAAATGAGGGGACGTAGAAAAGCAAGCTTTCACCCAAATGACAGTTTTAATAAATCAAAAAAATGCACATTTAACTTAAAGAAAGCAATATTCAGCTTTCAAGTCAAATAAACTACTAAAAAGGTCAAAAGAATCAAAGTTAAATTTAAACTAATAAACTCAGAAGAACTTAACTGAATCCAACAGACCACAGCAGAAAGAACTTAAACCAAACTATGAAAACTATGAAAACAACTACCCTCAATCACCCGAGACAATACAATGGGAACACATTTATAAGGATGGACCAGTCCATTTTTAAACACATAGGAGAACCACAAGATCACAACAAACTAAAACAACCCAACTAACAAACATGGAGCAATTAAATAACTAATCTACTGTAAACTAAACAGGTATTGAAAAAGCAAAATAGAAAAGGAAGAATCAAAACCATATACCATAGATACACACAAACATAAAATGGCAGACAACCAATTCCCTCCCACAGTTAGTCTACATGTTGGTACAGCCGGTGGAACCATAGTTGTGGTTGACGCGGCACGCCAGACCTTTAGTTGACGGATCACAGTGAGAGCTCAGTGCAGCAGTTCCAGCCAGGCAACAGCTCAACGGTAACTAAAACTCAAAGAAAAAAATTATATTTACTCAAAATATACAGTACAACATAAACTAGGATGTGGGCACTCCACCCAGATATGATGCACTTCTATCTAAATAAAATGAATGGTGTTGGTGTCTTATTATTTAATATAAATAAATACCAAAGCAATTAACTAAACAAAATACTAAATGCATTGAATGGGAATATGCACATATTTAAGTAGATGACCTCATAGTCATACCATGGACAAGGACATAGTCAACTAAAGTGGCTCGAATTTCATCCTCCTCCTCGACCTCTTACTTTGCATCTCTTTGTATCTGTTTTTTCAAACGTGAATAAGCTGACTTTGGCCCTTTTATCTATCAATCAAAGTTTCCGATTGGTGTGTGATAAATTTTGACTCCTAGTGTTTTCACTTGGCGGCACGGTGGTGTATTGGTTAGCACTGTCGCCTTGCACCTCCAGGGTCCGGGTTTGATTCCCGTCTCTATGTGCATGGAGTTTGCATGTTCTCCCCGGGCTTGGTGGGTTTCCCCTGGGTTCTGGTTTCCTCCCACAAGACATGTAGGTAAGGTTAATTGACATTCCCAATTTGCCTGTAGTGTGTGAATGGGTGTGTATGTGTGTGTGCCCTGTGATGGATTGGGACCCTGTCCAGGGTGTACCCTGCCTCATGCTCTAAGCTACGTGGGATAGGCTCCAGGTCCCCGTGACCCTGAATACAGGATAAAGGGGTATAGAAGGTGAGTGAGTGTTTCCACTTGGTTAATTGTGTGCTAATTGAGCTCAAGCTGTGCTGACTTAGTTAACATTATTGAAGGCTAGTGCTTTCTAAATGACCACATGGTGTTTTAAAATTTTAGTTCAAAATATTGGTTATAATGTTTTAGCAATCGAGAAAAACTGTAAAAAGGTTTTGCGGCTTCTTTACCATTGAGCCGGGTTGCTTTTATCTATTTAAACGTGCCTCTTAATGTGGCTGGCAGTACACGAGTCACAGTAAATGCAACTGTCGCATGTCCTGCAGGGAAACACAATTCGTGCAGTGAACGGGCTGCTCTTAAAACACACACTGGAGAAATACCCTTTTAAACAAAAGCAGCACAGATTCGTGCGAAAACACAGCACTGGACTGTATTTTCAGAACTAAAATTGCATATTATTATTGTTATTTGCCTATGCATATTTCTTTGGTTTTACATTTTTAAAATAAATCATGTTCGAACAGTTGGTTCCAATTTAATAACATGTAGTACATCATATTCACTAGGTTGCTGTCATGAAAGGGGTGGTATAGGCTGTTAATGCCGTGGGCAGAAAAAGGCAGGCATAGGCACGGAGGGGTGTTTTTAAACAAACAAGTCTTTATTCAGGATATAATCAAAACAAGACTTTTAAAGAAACAAAACAAAGAAACGAACACTTAAATTATACTACCCATAACCAGGCTAGAGGACAAGACACAAGACCTAAGCATTATACTGAAATACATCAGTATAATGACAAGACAGACTCTAATACATAAAATATAAGCACTATGTTGAGACACATGCTTAAGGACGAAACACAGGCTCTAATACCCGTTACACTAAATATAAGCACTATGTTGAGACACATGCTTAAGAACAAAACACAGGCTCTAATACCCATTACATAAAATATAAGCACTATGTTGAGACACAGGCTCTAATACCCGTTACACTAAATATAAGCACTATGTTGAGACACAGGCTCTAATACCCGTTACACTAAACATAAGCACTATGTTGAGACACAGGCTCTAATACCCGTTACACTAAATATAAGCACTATGTTGAGACACAGGCTCTAATACCCATTACACTAAATATAAGCACTATGTTGAGACACATGCTTAAGGACGAAACACAGACTCAAGCTAAGCATGGAGCTGAAAACAGGGACAAGATGAGAGACTAGAGACATGAGACAGGACTAAGGCTAAAGACATGTCAATTAGCTAAGCATGGCAATTAGCTAAACATGTCCTTAGCCCACGCACACCTAGCTACACCTGCCAAATAGATTAACACTAAAGGCTAGGGGATACACAGAGGCTAGGCGATGGGACACATGAAGGCTCACTCTCACAACACACAACACTATACTCTCAACACAACAAGACTCATTCAGGTGTGCTCCCGCATCACCTGACCGAGGTGCCTTCTGGGAAACTGAGTCTGCAAAACAAAAACTACAAAGGGCTAAACAGTGCCCTCTAGTGGCGATTCCTTACAGTTGCGTCACACTGTTGTGCAAGACAGTATTTCTCTTTCTCTCTCTCTATATATATATATATACACACACACATATACACACTATGGCAAGCCATTTAGGAAAATATTCATGAGAGAATTGAATGAAAACTTAATATATATTAATATTATATATTAAAT